>NC_057948.1:35446738-35499238 GCF_018555375.3 Anguilla rostrata
TCACTGTGTCCAGTGAGATATAGCGCACGCACTTGCACACACACACACACACACATACACACTCATACACCCTCACACACACTCAGAACCTCACACACTCTCTCTCACACACACACACACACACACACACACAACATTCCATCTCCACACACACACACACACACTCTCTCTCACACACACACACACACACACACACACACAATCCCATTCTCTCTCACACACACACACACACACCCTCATACACTCACACACACACTCTCACACACACACACTCTCTCTCACACACACACACACACACACTCCCATTCTCTCTCTCACACACACACACACCCTCATACACTCTCACACACACACACACACACACTCTCACACACACACACCCTCATACACTCACAAACACACACACTCTCACACACACACACACACTCACACACACACACACTCTCACACACACACTCTCACACACACACACACTCTCACACACACACACACACACACACACACACACTTCTCCTCAGTGGGCTCTGTTGTCATGGCCTTGCTGCGTTAGTGCTCTGATCAGGACCCTCTGCTCTCTGTCACGCTGCTAATTCGATTGCAGTGCCTGACAGAGTCCAGACAACAGCGGACAGAGGGGAGTGGTGGGGGCTTCTCCTGCCTCCCCCCCCCCTCCCCAAACCCCCCTGCAGGCTGAAACCTGCCGAAGCAGCATCATCTTCCTCTGGAGAGACTCGGACGTTACCGCCTGCGTCGCGTCTCCTCCTCAGAGGCGTTGGGTGGAGAGGCTGCGTGATTCGAGGTGCACCCCATTTTTTCGCGGGGTGCTCCTGCGTTGTGCCGTACACATCTGGAAGGGCTTCTCCATGGGAACGGGAGCTTGAAATGAGGGCTGTGGGGGCTGGCGGGGGGCGGGGGGGGGGGGGGTGGGGGGCGGGGATGTCCCTGTTGAGAGTGTGTATATGGAAGAGCGCTCACGAGAGGAGGAAGGGGTGTGGGGTGGGGGGTGTGGCGTGGCTGGGGGGGGGGGGTGTACATCTTTGACACAAAGACTTGCTAATGGGCTACAGCAGCTGACAGTGGTGGACACCAGGGTTTGACTCTGTGGGATCCCCTCCGCAACGCCTACACCCCCCCCCCCCCCCCCAAAAAAAAACCTTCCAATGTCGCACTCCTCTGCACACACAGTCCCAGTGGGACCAGCTCCTCTTTGAGGGGTGGCGGTGGGGGGGGGTAGAGCGGGCAGCGGGCCCGTGGGTCTCGGTTTCGTGCCAGCGCAGGAGCAGATGGTGACCCAGCGGGGTCATGGGACCCTCTCCTGGGCCGTCCCGACGCGGGCTGGGAAAGGAAGCACCGCTGCCGCGGGGCCAGATGGGCCCGTTCCCATGTCCCCCCCCCCCCCCCTCACCGCCCAACCAGAGAGAGGGGGCGGGGCAGAGAGGGAGGGGGGCCAGACTGCTGGCATTTAAAATATCCGGGGGAGATCTGACTGTAGTGAAGAAATGCATTTACGCATCTCTCTTTCTCTTGCTCTCTCTCTCTCTCTCTCTCTATTGTTTTCTCTCTCTCTCCTGCCCCTCTGGCATCTCTGTCTGTAGTTTACACTCGCACCTGTCACTCTTGGTGTTCATTAGTCTGCAACTTTTTCTTTTGTAATGTAGGTTACACCTGCAGATTCTCATTCACCCCAACGTCGTGGGTCAGGTATGTGGGGCCCCTGGTGTGTGGCAGGTTTATAGAGCCCTGGTGTGTGGCAGGTTTGGGGGCCCTGGTGTGTAGCAGGTTTGTGGGGCCCTGGTGTGTAGCAGATTTTCAGGGGCCCTGGTGTGTGGCAGGCTTGCAAGCCCCTAGCGTGTGGCAGGCTTGCGGGGCCCTGGTGTGTGGCAGGTTTGTGGGGCCCCTGGCGTGAGGCAGGCTTGTGGGCCCCTGGTGTGTGGCAGGCTTGCTGGCCCCTGGTGTGTGGCAGGCTTGTGGGGCCCTGGTGTGTGGCAGGTTTGTGGGGCCCCTGGTGTGTGGCAGGTTTGCGGGACCCTGGAGTGTGTGCAGGTTTGTGGGGCCCTGGAGTGTGTGCAGGCTTGTGGGGCCCTGGAGTGTGTGCAGGTTTGTGGGGCCCTAGAGTGTGTGCAGGCTTGTGGGGCCCTGGTGTTTGGCAGGTTTGTGGGGCCCTGGAGTGTGTGCCGGTTTGTGGGGCCCTGGAGTGTGTGCAGGCTTGTGGGGCCCTGGTGTTTGGCAGGTTTGTGGGGCCCCAGAGTGTGGCAGGTTTGTGGGGCCCTGGAGTGTGTGCAGGCTTGTGGGGCCCTGGTGTTTGGCAGGTTTGCAGGACCCTGGAGTGTGGCAGGTTTGTGGGGCCCTGGAGTGTGTGCAGGCTTGTGGGGCCCCGGTGTTTGGCAGGTTTGTGGGGCCCCTGGTGTGTGTTCAGGCTTGTGGGGCCCTGGTGTTTGGCAGGTTTGCAGGACCCTGGAGTGTGGCAGGTTGTGGGCCCTGGAGTGTGTGCAGGCTTGTGGGGCCCTGGTGTTGTGGCAGGTTTGTGGGGCCCCTGGTGTGTGTGCAGGCTTGTGGGGCCCGGTGTTGGCAGGTTTGTGGGGCCCTGGGTGTGTCAGGTTGTGGGGCCCTGGTGTTGGCAGGTTTGAGGCCCTGGAGTGTGGCAGGTTTGTGGGGCCCTGGAGTGTGTGCAGGCTTGTGGAGCCCTGGTGTCTGTGCAGGCTTGTGGGGCCTGGATGTGGCAGGTTGTGGGGCCCTGGAGTGTGGCAGGTTTGTGGGGCCCTGGTGTTTGGCAGGTTTGTGGGGCCCTGGAGTGTGTGCAGGCTTGTGGGGCCCTGGTGTGTGTGCAGGTTCGTGGGGCCCTGGAGTGTGTGCAGGCTTGTGATGACAGTTTGTTTTTAATAACTCAAATAACCTCTGCAGGGGGCCGGCGACTCCACCCCCCCTCGTCTCTCCCTGCTACCCCCTGCAGCTTGCCTCCTGGAGTGCCAGACATTCCACAACCCCCCCCCCACGCTCACTGAAACCTAGATTATTGTGTGTGTATGCGTTTATGCCTGTGCATGTGGATGTGCGTGTGTGTGTGTGTGTGTGTGTGTGGAGTGTGTAGAGTGTGTGTGTGCATGTGGGTTTGTGTATGTGTTTATGCGTGTGGATGTGTGTGTGTGTGTGGGGGGGTTTGTGTATGCATTTATGCGTGTGTGGATGTGTGTGTGGGTTTGTGTGTTGAGTGTGTGTGTGTGTGTACCAGGACCCACACTGAGAATGGCAAAGGTTTACGTGGAGAGCCTCGCTCAGAGATCAGATGCGTTAGTCACTGCAGCCGCACGCTAACCGGGCTAAACGGGCTCCAGCAGCCGCACGCTAACCAGGCTAAATGGGCTCCAGCAGCCGCACGCTAACCGGGCTAAACGGGCTCCAGCAGCCGCACGCTAACCGGGCTAAACGGGCTCCAGCAGCCGCACGCTAACCGGGCTAAACGGGCTCCAGCAGCCGCACGCTAACCGGGCTAAACGGGCTCCAGCAGCCGCACGCTAACCGGGCTAAACGGCTCCAGCAGCCGCACGCTAACCGGGCTAAACGGGCTCCAGCAGCCGCACGCTAACCGGGCTAAACGGGCTCCAGCAGCCGCACGCTAACCGTGCTAAACGGGCTCCAGCAGCCGCACGCTAACCGTGCTAAACGGGCTCCAGCAGCCGCACGCTAAACGGCTCCAGCAGCGCCGCTAACGCTAACGGGCTCCAGCAGCCGCACGCTAACCGGGCTAACCGGGCTCCAGCTCCAGGAGGAGAGCGTTTCTCGGCCCTCCCTAAGTGTTAATGAAAGTCTCGCCTCCATAAACCCGATGCCATAAAGTGCAATTTGGCAGAAAAGCAATTTAAGGTATAAAAATGCCTGCACACACTTTCTTTCCTACTGTTTAAGTGGGTAACAGGCTGTTAAATGAAGCATGTTTGCAGAATAAGTGGCTCTGTGAATGTCTGTACTGTGCACTGTGTGGAATGTGTGAGTGCATTTAGTGTGTGTGTGTATTTGTGTTTAGTGTGTGTGTGCGTGCGTGTGTATTTGTGTTTAGTGTGTTTGCATGCACGTGTGTGTGTGTGTGTTTATGTGTCTGTGTGCGTGTGTGTGTCTGTATGTGTGCATGTCTGTGTGCGTGAGTGTGTGTGTCTGTGTGTGTGTCTGTTGTGTGCGTGTGTGTGTGTGGTGTGTGTGTCTGTATGTGTGCATGTCTGTGTGCGTGAGTGTGTGTGTCTGTTTGTGTGCGTGTGTGTGTGAGAGAGACAGATAGAGAGAGAGAGAGAAACGTGTGATGAGCTGTCGTCTCGGGTGGGGATTCACAAAGACGCTGCGTATTGACATCAGGATAAATGGGGTAAAAAAATCCAGCATGTTTCAGACATCCCATAATTCATGCCTGCCAGTCCCTGTGCCCTGCCAGAGAGAAACCTGAAACCCCATCCTGTAAAGTAGCCCCCCCAGCCCCCCCAGCTCCGCACCCCCCCCCCGGTGCTGGCTGGCGGCCAGGCCGGTCCTACCTCCATTAGCCTAATGAGCGCTGACCGGCTGCATCGCTGAGCTCACCGCACAGAGCCCACACTACACACTACGCCGCACAGAGCCCACACCCGCCCTGGAGATTACCTGTACACTGCGCTACCCGCTACACGCTACACACTACACGCTACACACTACACACTACACACTACACTGCACAGAGCCCACACCTCAGGCCCTGGAGATTACCTGTACACCGCGCTACACGCTACACGCTACACGCTACACACTACACACTACACAGCACAGAGCTCACACCTCAGGAGCAGGAGATTACCTGTACACCGCGCTACACGCTACACACTACACTACACAGCACGTATCCGCTACACACGTGTGCTTACACTCACTTTCAGTATGCAAACGCTACACTGCTCAACACATCTGTAATCATGTACACGTGCATGCAGGCTGCACTTTACACACGGCACATACAACGCACATATGGTACGTATGCACACACACTGCACACATGCTGCACACACACGTACACACTATATTACACACATGTACACACTATACAAAGTAAACATGCACAAACACATACTACAGACTACACACACATTCACACACTATCTGTACAGACTTGCACACTGTACACAGCTACATACATGTTCACTCACTATACACAAGCTGTAAACTACACGTGTGCATTCACTCACTCCACACACTCTGTACACTACACACACACTGTAAACTACACACACACACACACACTGTACACTACACACACACACACACACACACTGTACACTACACGTGTACATTCACTCACTACACACACACACACACACACCCACTGTACACTACACGTATACATTCACTCACTACACGCACACACATACACACACTACACTACACGTGTACATTTACTCACTACGCATACACACACACATACACACACACACACGCATGATGACAGAATAATATATGGCTCATGTTATTTGTGTGCAGGTCCATGTTCTGCTGGTGTTGCTTTTCTCAGTGGGGGTCATATTAAGAGCTCTGTCTAACCCTGACACTTTCAGCCCTGCAGCTGGCCAAAAGCCCAGAAAGTACCCCCTGCTCCCACCCCCCCCCCCCCCCCCCCCCCCCCCCCCGGCTCTCTGCAGCGGCCTGGCTCCTCCATCAGGATTTGTGGTTTAGGATTCAAGATTAGGGGTTCAGGGTTTGTGTTCGGGGATTTGGGGTTCAGGGTAGGTTCGTGGTTCGAGTTCAGGGTTTGTGGTTTGAGGTTTGGGGTCCGGGGTTCAGGGTTCAGGATGTGTAGTTGGGGATTCAGGATTAGGGGTTCAGTGTTTGGGGTGCGGGGTGTGGGGATCATGGTTTGGGGTTTGGGGGGGCTGTGCCAGCCTGCACAGCCTTGCTCCTCCCCCCCCCCCCTCCCCGCCCTGTCCCGTCCCGTCCTGGCAGCGGCTGGCCTATCGGAAGGCCTTCCTCCCGTGCGGTGTTTTTGCGAGGGTCCCTGACCCCCGCGCCCGCAGTGTGTGCGGTGGGATTTCAGGACGCGCCGCCTGCCAAATTCTTCTGCCGTGAGCTTGTGTTTGGCCCGGCTTCAGCTGGGTGTGCGGTCAGGTCACGGCCCGGTCTGTGCCTGTTCTCCGGCCTAGTTTTGTGCTGGTTTTGGCCTCATTGCGGCCTGGTTTTGGCCTAATTTTGGCATGGCTGTGTAGTTCTGTGTGTAAAGCTGAACGGTGTTCCTGTGGTACAGGGCTCTGTGTGTGAGTCCCGTCCTGCTCAGGCCAAACTGACACTGCTCTGCAGCACCGGCAGGTTTGGACCTGCGCCCCTGGGGTGAATGAAGGCCCTGTGCTGTCTGTCTGTCTGCCTTCCTGTCTGTCTGTCTGTCTGTCTTTCTGCCTTCCTGTCTGTCTCTCTCTCTCTGTGTCAGAAGAGCTGAACGAACTCGCTGTGTCAGAGCTGTGACTGATTGGGTGATGAGGCGTTAATGGTGATATTGCTAATTTGACACAAGCACACAAGCCCCCCCTCTAACCTCACTAGCAGTCCAGCTCTGTTCCTGCCCTGGGGGGGGAAATAATTTCCCTTGCCTCCCCGTTCTCCCCCATCCAGGCTGGAGCAGGGCTGGGTGGATTGCTCTGGGGGGCAGTGTTAAACTTTAACCGGGAGCAGAGGGACCCACTCCGAGCTCCTGCCATCTGACAGCTAGAGCTCTGCCAATGAGTGACTGAGTCTGGCATAGTGGACGGGCCTGCGTGTGACTGACAGGTCACATGACCTCATACCTGGGGGGAGGGGGGGCTAGGGCCTGGCGCTGAGACGAGTGGCTGTACTAATACCGCTACGGTCTGCAGGGGGGACTGGGCCGTTGTCTCCCTCTCTCTCTCTCTCTCTCTCTCTCTCTCTCTCTCTCTCTCTCTCTCTCTCCTTCTCTGTGTCTGTTTTGAGGTGGTCTAGAAAACTGATGATGTAATGTTGTACTGGTACTTGTATCGAATGATAATTTTGTTTTTGTATTATCAGTCTTTTTTGTGTAAGTACTAGTGATTTGTGGGATTTTTTTTTTTGCTAATCAAGTGAAGTTAAAAGTCAAAAATCTCTCCAGCTGTCTCTCTCCCCCTCTCTTCCCCTCTTTCTCTCTCCCTCTCTCTCGCTCTCCTTCCCTTCCCCTCTTTCTCTCTCTCCCTCTCTGTCCCTCTCCCTTCCCCTCTTTCTCTCTCTCCCTCTCTGTGACTCGCGTGAGAAACCTCGCGTGGGTATTCAGTTACTCCTCTCTGTGAGTGGAGCTCTTTGGACGAGCTGCTGTGTCTGTGGTTAGCAGGGCAGCTGTAGCGAGTGTAAGCTTATCTTGCACGGAAAGGGAGATTAAATGGGATCCTGATGTGTCGTTTAGATGGGGAGCGAGTTGCCAGGCTGCAGAAATCAGCGCAATTCATCGTCACTTCAGTGACAAGAGGGTTTAAGTTCTCACTCTCTCTCTCTCTCTCCCTCTCTCTCTCTCCTTCTCCTGCCAACCGTTACTACAGACACACATATTTACTCACACACTCTCTGGCTTTCTACTGCCACACTTACATTCACACAAACACACACACATACACACACACCCACACATTAACACACAGGGACACACACACACATGCACCCACACACATACACACACACACACATGCACCCACACGCACACACACACCACACACTAACACACACACACACACACACACACGCACATGCGCCCACACACACACACACACTCACACACCCACACACCCACACACATACACACACACACACACACACACGCGCGCATACACACACACCCACACTAACACACACACACACACACACACACGCGCATACACACACACACCCACACACACACACACACACACACACACACACACACGCCATACACACACACCCACACTAACACACACACACACACACACCACACCTACACACACACACCACACACACACACACCCACACACACATGCACCCACACACACACACACACACACACCCACACTAACACACACACACACACACCCACGCACACACACACACTTTCTCAGTCCGCGGCTACCCGCTGCGCCTGGGTCTGTGTCTGTGTGGGTGCTGCGGTGCATGATGGGTAAAGGGCAGGTGGACCCCAGGCCCGTTGAGGCGGTGATGTCACCTCCTGAGCGGAGGTAAGGTGACACCTCAGCGTGGCTCCTGTGGGCCGTGTCCCGTAGGTGGGGGGGGGGGGGGGGGTCACATAATGGCCGTAATAACAGAGGCTGAGGAAGAGCTTGTGTTTCCCTTTGTCCCGTGTGTGTGGCTCTGTGTGTGTCTGCGTCCTCGGACTTAATGACACAACAACACACTGTGATAGGTCTTCTGCGGTCAGCTGATGAAAGGGTGTTGGAGGTCACAGTGACCGGGGGGGGCGGGGCGCAGGGTGGGGGGGGGGCGCAGGGTGGGGCGCAGGTTTCTCCCACGGGTCAGCCCGCCACGGCGCGGGGCCCCCAGCACCTCCCGCTCGCTGCCGGAACGTTCCGTCCCAGTGGGACAAGGGGATGTCACCAGCCCCCCCCCCCCGCTTTTCAGGGGCTGTGGGGCGGGGTGGCAACAGGAGAGGCACGCTGTGCCTGCAGTGGGGTGGGTGGTGGGGGGGGTGTGGGGTGGAGGGGTGAGGAAGGAAAGCCAACAGTTTGGTTACTGCACAAAAAAAGGCCTTTTCTAAAGGGCTTTGTGTGTGACCTGCTGGCTTTGTCCTCCATGGCCTCACCTGTCTCTCTCACTCTCTTTCTCTCTTTCTCTTTCTCGCTTCCTCTCGCACTGTCCTTTCCTTTTCTTTCTCTCTCATTTCCACTCCCTGTTTCTTTCTCTTTCTTTCTTTCTTTCACACAAATCCGAACTGACAGTGTTGTATTTTGGTGAGGCTCAGTGATGTGCTGCATTGTCAAAGCAGGGATACACCTCCCTCACCTGCCTCTCTCTCTCTCTCTCTTCCCCCCCTCCCTCCCCCCTCTCTCTCTCTCTCTCTCTCCTCTGTTGCCCCCCCCCCCCCCCCCGCAGGTTCAGGGAGACCCATAGGGCAGCGATTAGGGTGATTCAGAGGATGCAGTACTTCGTGGCCAAAAAGAGGTTTCAGGTGGGTAGCAGTGAGCACGGCTGTTTGAATCTAAGATTTCATCCTAATTCAGGATTTCATTTTGTAAATTGTTAGTTTTATCTGTTCATACACTACATGGCCAAAAGTATGTGGCCACCTGAGATCACACATCTCTGTTGGGGAAGCACAGAATCATCTAGACTGTCATTGCATGCTGTAGCATAAAGATTTTCCATCACTGGAACTAAGGGGCGAGCCCAAACCATGAAAAGCAGCCCCAGAACTAGTGGTGTCCGGATACTTTTGGTCATACAGTGTGTCCTTCCCGTTTTATATGCATCTCTACCATCTGGTGCATTTTTCTACTGTGTGATCAAATTGTCTTGAGCATCTCTCTCATGCATACAGTATATGTTCTGGCAATACAAAAGTAAACCAGAATTAAAATAGAAAATTCACACACGCACATGCACACACACACACACCCACACACGCTCACTCACACACACACTCTCACACAGATACACACTGACACACATGCATGCACACACACACACACATACACTCAAACATGCATGCACACACACACACACACACACATACACTCAAATACACACACACACACACACGCCTCAGAGCGTTTACCTGCTAATGGCTTGACCGTGTGCCTCAGCCCTTTGTGTGCTGCATGGATCGCTTTCCCACAGGAAACAACAGGTGACAACAGACTCAGTTCCCCCGTCCCTCCCCTGCCCCCCTGACCGGGTCAAGGGCACCGTGAGGTGAAAGCTTTTCGCTCACCCCTCCCCCCCCCACCCATACCAGGCCACACCCCCCCTCCCCCTCCACTCCCCCCATACCAGGCCACACCCCCCCTTATACCAGGTCACACCCCTGCGCCCCCTCGTCACCCCCCCCCCCCATACCAGGCCACACCCCTGCGCCCCCGTCCCCCCCCATACCAGGCCACACCCCTGCGCCCCCGCGTCGCCCCCCTATCGTTACCCGACACCGCCTCCGCGCCTCATTGAGGCTGAGGCACAAAGCGCCCCCTTTATTTGGGCTCTGGCGCGGAGAGGGGCGGCTTTCCCACCTTTACCTGTGAGTCCGTACGGGCTGCTCGGCCACGAAGGCCGTTTCCTCTGAGCGGAAAGTGTGCAAAACCAGCGCGCCGCACGTCGCCACGGCCAGCGTGCAAAACCAGCGAGCCCCGCCTGTCGCCACGGTCACCGTGCAAAACCAGCGAGCCCCGCCTGTCGCCACGGTCACCGTTCACAACCAGCGAGCCCCGCCCGTCGCCACAGCCACCGTGCAAAACCAGCGAGCCCCGCCTGTCGCCACGGTCACCGTGCAAAACCAGGGCCACACCCGTCGCCACGGCCACCGTGCAAAACCAGCGCCACGCCCGTCGCCACGGCCACCGTTCACATCCAGCGCCACACCCGTCGCCACGGTCACCGCTCACAACCAGCGCCACGCCCGTCGCCACGGTCACCGTGCAAAACCAGCGCCACGCCCGTCACTCTCACCTGCTGGCGTGCTGAGCCGATAAGCCACGCCCTCAGGCTCCAGAGCCGAGCCTGGAGATTGGGGGGGGGGGGGTTAGGGTTCCCCAGCCCTCTGATGCTTATCCTGGGTAATGCACTCATCATTAGGGTAATGGACACATGCAGAGGCCCTGTGAGAGCCACCCTGACCCTGCTCTGGTTACACGGGGAGAGAGTGCAGCTCTGCAGGCCCAGAACAGATCGGGTTACAGCCCTGCTGCACACTGACAGCTCCTCTCCCTCTCTCCTTCCCTCTCTCCTTCTCTCTCTCCTTCCCTCTCTCTGTCTCTGTCTGTTTAAAAAAAAAAAAGTACTTTTTACTGGGTATTTTACTTTTATTATTTATTTTTTCTTTTTGGTTGTTTTTTTGTTGCTGTTTTCTTATTTTGATGTCTACTGATACCTTTTAATAATTTGGATAACATGAATTGTCTACTTTAACTGTGAGCTTAAGGGGAATCAAAGGTCTGTCTCCCTCTGTCTCTGTCTGTCTTGTTCTAAATTCAATTCAGCTCAATTCAAAATACTTTATTGGCGTGTCATACTTCAGTATACGAGTTGCCAAAGCTTCGCAAAACACATTACAAAGTACATAATGTACAGTGTAATGTCATCAATTATTTAAAAACAAAAAAACACCTAACAAGTACATGCAAATACATGCACCTCTCTCTCTCTCTCTCTGTCTCTCCCTCCCTCCTCATCTCTCTCTCTCTCTCTCTCGTGTGCATATGGAAATTAAAAACAGGGCACGTACAGATTCAGTGAGCATGCTGGAGGGGGTTATTTCAGTGTGCCTGAGGTTTGGGTATGCATGCTGCAACCTGAATAACAAGGTTGATATGTTTTGTAGGACATGGTGTATTGGGGGTGCAGTTTGTGTGGCAGGTGAGAAGAGTTGTGAAATCACATTACCATGGGGTGGGGGGGGGGGGGGGCAGTCATAAAATTGTGTTGATGATTTGTGACAAAGATTTATGCACTTATTTTTTACTTTTTGGTGTTGTTTTTGGTTCTTTTCTTCATTATTTAAAAAAAATTTCATTCTAGTGTAATGACTTGGCAATGAAGGGGCATCAAAGTCTCTCTCTCTCTCTCTTTTTCTCCACTGTTGCTTTTGGTCTCTGTCTTTCTGTGTCTCCCTTTGTCTGGTTTTACGCATAGAGATGTCCCTTTTGAGCCTGAGTGGTCATATATTGTCTCGGACAATCCGTTTGTGAATTATACGCGCATTTGTGATACCTGGGTAGGCTACCTTCAAAAATAGCTGTGCATAATACCACACCTATTGCTTACGGCGTTGTCGCCCTTTTTAGTACAATTTAGCTTGATTGACAATTCATTTATTCAGTAGGTGAGAGTATAAGCTTTCTAACGATGTATAACATGTCTGATTTTGTTTTTGGAATAGCGTTTTATAGGTCAGCGTAACCGAAAATTTTCATATTTGCCAATGTCTAAATAAATAATACGGTAGGCTACTCTGCGCGCAGCACGCAGGTCGCGAGTTGATATTTCGTCTTTTGTTTCATTTTTTTCTCAATGTCGTATTTATTATTTGAAATGTGTATTTATGTGTTATTATTTTATCTGTCTCTGGGGCACTATGAATGACCACAAAAATGCTCAGCTAGATGTAATTTGCAATGAAGACATTCACCTGACAAAAGCGCTTTTAGTTGCATATTTAATGTTGCCTATCGGTTTTGTGAATCAACTGTTATAACCTGTTAGTCAAAGCCGTATGCCAGTGACCTCATGTCAGCAGTCAACCAATCATCTTCTTTTTACGGTGTATGCGGGCACTGGTTACTAACTACGCGCTTTTAATTTCTTGAGGAGGTCTGCGTATTCAACGCGGCCGTGGTCTGCAACCGTCGCACATTGCGCACATTGCGCACAACCCATGCAGAAGTATAAAACAGCCTTTAGTGTTACGACATAGTATAGGCCTTTACGCCTAGCGGCTAGGAGACATCCATGGCGATGTTGGGTGAAGGTATATGATCATGAGGACAAAACCATTTAACCCTCCTCTTATGTTTGGGGTCAATTTGACCCCATTCAATGTTTACTGACTCTAAAAATATGGTTACCATACTTTTTCAGCTAGATATTTCATGACTTTTCCTAACTTCATGGGGAAAACATGGCAAACACGAAATTAACTGAAAAAAATATTTTCAATGTCCTGTACACATGTTTTACGCATCGGTGTTGTTGGGGTCATTTTGACCCCAAGCTCTATTGTTATATAAAACCATTATTTTGATCTTGTTTTTGTTGTTGGCTGAGGGCACTTTCACATTAATTTGTATGTGTGTGTGTGTGTGTGTTTGAGAGAGCGAGAGAGCATGCGTGTGTGTGAGGAGAAAACATAGTTCCCACGAGATCTCTGATCATTCTCGCAACATGGGGGCGGGGGAAAACTTATAATAAGGGCTGCAGACACAGCCCTCTAAACCATTTCTCTTTGCATTTGTGCCTCAACTAAAGATTTTGAAAATGACCACCAGACAGATGCGTATATATTTTCTGCCACTGAGGTTCTGTCACAGATCTTGGAGGGTGAAAGTGATTTAGATGAGGATATGTCTGAGACTGAGGATAATGTTGAGGAGGACCCTGACTGTGTGGCATCCTCCTCTGATGATGAGAATGAAGCCTTTGAGATACCACATTCTGCCCCTCTTTTTGTTTCCCAACCACCACTAAACTGTCCTGTCATGTCCCAACCACCAAGAAACCCTCCTGTCATCTCTCAACCCCCAAGAAACCTTCCTGTCGCCTCTCAACCACTAACAAACCCTCCTGTCATCTCTCAACCACCAAGAACTGACATGTTTACTTCCAAAAATGGAGAACTACCATGGTCTGGATCCCCAGTTGAAAGACAGGGTAGACTTAGTGCTGCTAATGTCATCAAAATGGTTCCAGGCCCCACCAGATATGCTAGCAGTCATGTACAAGACATAAAGTCTGCATTTGAACTCTTCATAACACCATCAATGCAAAAGGATATTCTTGAGATGACAAACTTAGACGGGAGGCGTGTGTATGGTGACAATTGGAAAGAGCTGGATGTGACCCACTAGCAATGCTGTATTGGGTTGCTTATTTTGGCAGGAGTGTACAAGTCAAAAGGTGAAGCAACAGCAAGCTTTTGGAATGCTGACACTGGTAGGGCAATTTTTCCAGCTACAGTGTCTCTGGAGACATTTCATGTTTTCTCCCACATTGTACGGCAGGGACGACAGGAGCGTGACAAACTTATCTCGTTTGAATGAAGAATTGATACCCACGGGTACCTAGTTGAGCTGTTATGTTCATTTTTTTTATCAAAACTCAATTCTGGTGACTAATTTACTTTTTATTGTTTTATTGTGTTTCTTCATTATTGAATAACTGTTATATGTTACTTATTGATGTTCTGAAGTGTTTTCTGAACCTAAACATTTGAAATGTTTGACATTTTAAATATTTTTTCCTGGGGTCAAATTGACCCCGAACATAAAATGTTACTATGCTTGATAATAAAAGGTGTGTTTCTTTCCAAATGTTATTTTTCTTTTTTAATGAGCACTTAATACCAACATAAAGCCCTGCAAACACCAAAACATACTTTGTTTTCAATTTTAGGTCAATGAATGAGATTGTACTGTCATTTGCATATTTTGCAATAGTCATATAAAATCAATACTTGATGTATAAGGGGAGGATGGGGGGAGTCATGTTTTATTTACTGGGCTATTAAGATGATCAGTAGAAAGGCCTGAAGTAGCTGAGAGAGAAACTTGGGTAACACTTTCAGTTACAATTATTTTCTGCAGATTTATATTGCTGGGGTCAAATTGACCCCAAACATAAAAGTTGTTAGTTAATTTAAACGTAATTGGACGATTAAAAATCGCTCCATAGGGGGTGCAATTGTTCCAATGCTTGGACCCCTCCCAATGCCGCTTGCGGCTTTAATTGTTTATTTCATTCATTGGTTTTATTGTTGTCTTACTGACGGTCAGTTTTATATTGTGGTTTTATTTGTTTATATTTAAGTTTTTCTTGGCCTTCTGTCTCTTAAGTAGCTTTTAGGAACATTGTTATGGACTGAAAAGTATTGCTTATTTGTTTCTGTAAATATTTATTGCAATGTTTAAATAAATAGGACCAAAAAATCTAAAACTGTCCTTCCCTCTCCCTCAGTCTCTACTCTCCTCTCCTCTTTCCTCCTCTTTCCTCATTCTTTAAAACTGTCTTCCCTTTTCTGTCTCCTCTTCGTGTTCTCTCACTTCTCCTCTCCCCGATCACCTTGTATATTCCTGCTCTTACTCTCTCTCTCTGTCTTTCCTCCCTCCTTCTCTTCCCTGCCCTCTCCCCCTCTCCCGAAATGGTGTGACATTGAGCAAACGCTCAGGGACACCCCCCCCCACCCCCCCACCCCCAGCCCCGGCTCTCAGGTGGTGATGCCACTGTGGTGTTTGCTCGCTCTTAAACGCCCATTCCCCCCCGCCCCCCCCTCCGCGCCACGGTGTGAACGTTTGCCCGTTTCGCGGGGCACCTTGATCCGGGCGTTTCGCGACAAACTGGCGACCGCGCGGTAGCGTCCCACGGTACGCAGCCACTTCAAACACAGTCACATTTCACCCCCCCCCCCAAAACAAGGAAAGAAGTGAAGAGGTGTGCGTTTGCCCCCCCAGTACAGAGAAACTGCAGGAGCGGGGGGCAGCCTTAGCGGGATCCTGTCCGCGTGTCTGCACACACGCCTCGATGTGGAGGGATCCCAGTCACCATGGAGACTGTTGTCATGGGGTGGTGTTTGGGGTGGGGGGTGGGTGGAGGTGAGCGGATGGATATCGCTGACATCACGCTCCCGTCTGTTTCCTCAGCAAGCACGCAAGCCCTACGACGTGCGAGACGTGATCGAGCAGTACTCACAGGGACACCTCAACCTCATGGTGCGCATCAAGGAGCTCCAGAGGAGGTGAGGACCAGACTGGCCGGGTATACGCCTTTCCCACTGTAGAGCTGGAGCCAGGCTGGCTCGTTATAGCCCTTTCCCACTGTAGAGCTGGACCAGGCTGGCTCATTATAGCCCTTTCCCACTGTAGAGCTGGACCAGGCCTGCTCATTATAGCCCTTTCCCACTGTAGAGCTGAACCAGGCTGGCTCATTATAGCCCCGTCCCACTGTAGAGCTGGAACCAGGCTGGCTCATTATAGCCCTTTCCCACTGTAGAGCTGAACCAGGCTGGCTCATTATAGCCCTGTCCCACTGTAGAGCTGAACCAGGCTGGCTCATTATAGCCCTGTCCCACTGTAGAGCTGAACCAGGCTGGCTCATTATAGCCCTGTCCCACTGTAGAGCTGAACCAGGCTGGCTCATTATAGCCCTGTCCCACTGTAGAGCTGAACCAGGCTGGCTCATTATAGCCCCGTCCCACTGTAGAGCTGGAACCAGGCTGGCTCATTATAACCCTTTCCCACTGTAGAGCTGAACCAGGCTGGCTCATTATAGCCCTGTCCCACTGTAGAGCTGAACCAGGCTGGCTCATTATAGCCCTGTCCCACTGTAGAGCTGGAACCAGGCTGGCTCATTATAGCCCTTTCCCACTGTAGAGCTGAACCAGGCTGGCTCATTATAGCCCTTTCCCACTGTAGAGCTGAACCAGGCTGGCTCATTATAGCCCTTTCCCACTGTAGAGCTGGAACCAGGCTGGCTCATTATAGCCCTTTCCCACTGTAGAGCTGAACCAGGCTGGCTCATTATAGCCCTTTCCCACTGTAGAGCTGAACCAGGCTGGCTCATTATAGCCCTTTCCCACTGTAGAGCTGAACCAGGCTGGCTCATTATAGCCCTTTCCCACTGTAGAGCTGGAACCAGGCTGGCTCATTATAGCCCTTTCCCACTGTAGAGCTGAACCAGGCTGGCTCATTATAGCCCTTTCCCACTGTAGAGCTGGACCAAGCTGGCTCATTATAGCCCTTTCCCACTGTAGAGCTGAACCAGGCTGGCTCATTATAGCCCTTTCCCACTGTAGAGCTGAACCAGGCTGGCTCATTATAGCCCTTTCCCACTGTAGAGCTGAACCAGCTGGCTCATTATAGCCCTTTCCCACTGTAGAGCTGAACCAGGCTGGCTCATTATAGCCCTTTACTGTAGAGCTGAACCAGGCTGGCTCATTATAGCCCTTTACTGTAGAGCTGGAACCAGGCTGGCTCATTATAGCCCTTTACTGTAGAGCTGAGCCAGGCTGGCTCATTATAGCCCTTTACTGTAGAGCTGGAGCCAGGCTGGCTCATTATAGCCCTTTCCCACTGTAGAGCTGAACCAGGCTGGCTCATTATAGCCCTTTCCCACTGTAGAGCTGGAACCAGGCTGGCTCATTATAGCCCTTTCCCACTGTAGAGCTGGAACCAGGCTGGCTCATTATAGCCCTTTCCCACTGTAGAGCTGAACCAGGCTGGCTCATTATAGCCCTTTCCCACTGTAGAGCTGAACCAGGCTGGCTCATTATAGCCCTTTCCCACTGTAGAGCTGGAACCAGGCTGGCTCATTATAGCCCTTCCCACTGTAGAGCTGAACCGAGGCTGTGCTCATTTGTAGCTTTCCACTGTAGACTTGAACAGTGTGTGTACTGTGTCCTGTGCTGTATAGTGTTGTGTGTCTGTGTGGTGTATGTGTGTGTGTGCTGTTTGTTGTGTAGTGTGTGTGATGTGTGCTGTGTGTGTGTGCTGTGCTGTGTATAGTGTGTGTGTGTGTGTGTGTGTGTGTGCCTGTGCTGTGTATAGTGTGTGTGTGTGTCTGTGTGCCTGTGTGCTGTGCTGTGTATAGTGTGTGTGTGTGTGTGTGTGTGTGCTGTGCTGTGTATAGTGTGTGTGTGTGTGTGAGTGTGTGTGCTGTGTGCATAGGCTGTGTGTGTGTGTGTGTGTGTGTGTGCTGTGCTGTGTGCTGTGTATAGTGTGTGTGTCTGTGTGAGTGTCTGTGTGCCTGTGTGCTGTGCTGTGTATAGTGTGTGTGTGTGTGTGAGTGTGTGTGCGTGCTTTCTGCAGACAGTAAAGGCTGTGTGTGATTGTATTCACAGACTTGACCAGTCATTGGGGAAGATGAGTCTGTTCCAGACCAGCTCAGGTAATATGGCGTCTGTGTGACTGAGAGGGACGGGGTTTACTGGCACGAACAACAGAGTGTGCTCTCTTTCTCTCCCTCTCTCTCTCCCTCCCTCTCCCTCTCTCTCCCTCCCTCCCTCTCTCTCTCTGCCCTGTTCCTGAACTCTCGCTCAAACTCGTCCTCTGCCAGCACCCTCTAACTTTTTCAGCTTTTCCAGAATTCAGAATCGCACCAAATCCATTTCCTGCCTGGTGAAGCTGACCCACTTTAGCATCAGGGCAATCTCATGGATCCCTTTTTATTTTCCTGTCTCACTTTCTCTTTCTCTCTCCCTCCTTCCCTCCCTCCTTTTCTCTCTCTCTCCCCAGTTTATCTGGCTCATCAGTGTGTGTTTGACCTGGCTCATACAGTCCCCACACACATAATTTAAACAGCTTTGCTGCAGGTCCTCTAGCTTACAGCCCTTGGGTAGGAAAGTGATTGTTCGATGTCTCCCCCCTCCCCTCCGCCCCCACCGGACCTGTCTGGCCACTGATAATGACCAGCTGAAGGGGGTGGGGTCAGTGGGGGAGGGGCCGTAGGTGGAAGTTTGTTTCTGTACCTGGGGGTAGGGGGTGGTTGCCAAGGTAGCTGACCTCAAAAAGCCCTGAATTGCCCCTATAGGGTGAGTTTCTCTGCACCATGGAAACCCTCCCTCTCCCCCCTCATCCCCACCACACCCAATGGTTATTGCCAGCATGTAGCAGAAGGAGCTCTGATTGGCTGGCTGATTGACCATGCCTGTTTGCTGTTTATCTTTTTTTGTTCGTTTTTTTCTCTCTCTAATTTTTCCCATGATCCTCCCTTTTCTGCAGAGAGGACGCGGGACAAAGGCACCAACACCATCGGCAGCAGACTCAACAGGATGGAGGAGAAGGTAGGACCCCCGGCTAACCTTCCCCCCAAGTGAGGGCGGGGGCCTAAGGCTCCACCCCTCAGCCCCCCCGATGTTAGGCTGAGCCAGGCCATTGACATGCTCATTCCCCTGAATCCCTTCCCAGCATGCACTGCTTCATTGAAACAGGAAGTGCTGCTGCTGGCACTCATATTGAGCGTGTCGCCCGCCCCCCCCCCCCACCCCCCGCTCCGTCTTCTGCTGCCAGGCTGAACTCCCTCCCTCTCCCGTGGGCCAGCCCCTCCTGAGAGGTGGTGATGGATTGGGCTTATCTCCTCCTTATCGGGCTCTTTTGATTACTAGTGGTAATGTTTTATTCATTTTGGCCCCAGAAGGTGAGTGTGTCTGTGCTTGCCTTGTGGCTGGGAGAGAGAGGGAGGGAGGGGGGGGGCAGTCAGAACGCTGAGAGCAGGTGGTTCAGTGCGGTTCTGTGTGGGTTCTGCTGGTTTGGTTCTGTTCAGTAAACTCTGCTGGTTTGGTTCTGTTCAGTGGGTTCTGCTGGTTTGGTTCTGTTCAGTAAACTCTGCTGGTTTGGTTCTGTTCAGTAAACTCTGCTGGTTTGGTTCTGTTCAGTGAACTCTGCTGGTTTGGTTTTGTTCAGTAAACTCTGGCTGGTTTGGTTCTGTTCTGTAAACTCTGCTGGTTTGGTTCTGTTCAGTAAACTCTGCTGGTTTGGTTCTGTTCAGTAAACTCTGGCTGGTTTGGTTCTGTTCTGTAAACTCTGCTGGTTTGGTCGTTCAGTGGCTCGTGGTTTGTCTGTTCGAACTGCTGGTTTGGTTCTGTTCAGTAAACTCAGCTGCTGGGACTCTCTGTCGGCACGCAGACACAGTAGCCAGCGCATCGGGGCTTGCAGCTTCCTGTTTACAGCAATTTGGCAGATTTGGCGAGAGCGGCAAAGCTGTGCTTGGAGCAGGACAGAGATAAGAGAGGGGTCTGCGAGAGTCTGCGAGGGTCTGTAAGGGTCTGTGAGAGTCTGCGAGGGTCTGTAAGGGTCTGTGAGAGTCTGTGAGGGTCTGTGAGGGTCTGTGAGGGTCTGTAAGCGAAGATAAAGAGGTGCTTCGAGCATGCACACACACACACACACACACACACAGACACCCGCACACACCCACACACACACACCCGCACACACACTCAACAGTCCAAACTGGTACCAGGGAAATTCCTTCCTGTAATCTGTGACTTTCTCTCTCATGGACATGGTTGATTGGCAGGCCACTACAGAATCTGGCAACTTGGGGGGGGGGGCGGTGCCAGAAGCAGATGAGCTGCTTCCAAAACCGCATCACATGACCCTCAACTGGCCTATTGTGGAGCACCTTACTGTACTGTATCCCTTCAGTTGTAGTTCTTGGAATTATCCTTCCTGTTCAGTGCCAGAGAGGGGTGCCTTCATAACCCACTTTCCCTCCGAAATGTGGCACTGGGGAGACATGTAAGAGCTTCACTCAGCAGTTCCAGGTCGCCTCCTGGTCTCCATGGAGATGGAGATTGGTAACCAGCCCAGTGGAGTCTAACACTGCGTTGTTTCTGCCCTACCTTTAAACCTGCATGGACAGAAACGCACACCTCCATCCCCACCCACCTAACCCATCCACACCACTAGCCCCACCCCTCCGCCCACCTGCACCCCCATCTCCACCCACACCTCCCATCTCCACCCACCCACACCTCCAACCTTAATCCCCCCAACTACCCACGCCTCCATTTTCAGCCCCACCCCCCCACCCGCCTGCACCCCCATCCCCACCCACACCTCCATCTCCACCCACCTAACCCATCCCCACCTCTAGCCCCACCCCCCCGCCCACCTGCACCTCCATCCCTAGGCACACCTCCATCTCCAGCCACCAACACCTCTAGCCCCACCCACCCACACCTCCCTCCCCACCCACCACCCACCCACACCTCCATCCCCACCCACACTTCCAGCCTTACCCCCCCCCCCCCACCCATCTCACCCGCCCACACCTCCACCTCCACCACCACCCCCCCCCCACCCACCCAGTAAGCGTAATGAAAGCCTCCTGCCAGCGGTTGCCTCCTCCGGGTTTTATGGGGCTGAATTGTTCAAATTTTAATTTTTTATTTTTAATTCATTTTAATGGGAGCAGCATGAGCGCAGGGAGCCTGGCACTGCTAACGAGGGGCTTTACTCAGAGCGGCTGCTCCGCTGGCCTGAGAGCACACGTGTCTGCACAGCCGCGGGAGCCCCGGCGTGATGGAGCCCCAGCCAGCGGGGGGGGGAGCAGAGGAACCCGCGGGGTACGCTCAAACCTGTCCTCTTTTTAGGGGGTGTACTGCAACTCTGTTTAGAGCTGGTTGGGCTGCTGGTGGTCCTGTGTCTGCCCCTCTTTGTGCGTGTCTGAGTGTGTGTGTGGTTGTGTGTGTATGTGTGTGTGTTTGTGCTTGTGTCCGTGTGTGTGTGTGAGAGACATGCCCCCCCCCCCCCACACAGAGCACATTGTCCTGGAAACACCTGAG
Organism: Anguilla rostrata; assembly: GCF_018555375.3. Taxonomy (NCBI): domain Eukaryota; kingdom Metazoa; phylum Chordata; class Actinopteri; order Anguilliformes; family Anguillidae; genus Anguilla; species Anguilla rostrata. The sequence continues at coordinate 35,467,905 of NC_057948.1, forward strand.
AAACTCCTCCTGAGAGACACCACCATTTACAGTACAAACTCTCTGTCTGTCTGTCTGTCTGTCAGGTCTAATCTATGCAGTAACACATCAGACAGATCTTATGCGCTTATTCTGAGCCTGTCTGTAAGGGCCAGACTAAACGGCTAAACTCTCCTCACAGATCCTCCACCGCGGCTCCCAAGCCAGCGTCGATCCGCGACGGATCTGTTTTATGGCTGTTTGATTTTCGCACGTCTCCACCGGAGTTGCAACACGTGGCGAATCATTTCGCGTCCTTGGGCTTTCACAGTTGGGCTGGAAATCGTCATGGCAACCCTGTAAGACCCCAACGCTAGCGAGAGAGAGAGAGAGAGAACGCAGCAACACTTCCTGTTCCTCTCCGCGTCCCTACGCTCACACCGCGTCACGTTTGTGTGGTAAAGGCCAGACCATAATCATTAAACCTGGCAAACGCTGCCTACTCTCAGTCTGACTCCCTGCAGCTCTTTAACCTGAACCCAAGCCTCCCTGCTTCTGGGTGTTATTTACAGTGAATCTCTGCTCTAACTGTGTTATTTACAGTGAATCTCTGCGCTCACTGTGTTATTTACAGTGAATCTCTGCGCTAACTGCGTTATTTACAGTGAATCTCTGCGCTGAGTTATTTACAGTGAATCTCTGCGCTGAGTTATTTACAGTGAATCTCTGCGCTGAGTTATTTACTGTGAATCTCTGCGCTGAGTTATTTACAGTGAATCTCTCGCTCACTGTGTGTTATTTACAGTGAATCTCTGCGCTGTCTGTTATTTACAGTGAATCTCTGCTCTAACTGTGTTATTTACAGTGAATCTCTGCGCTGACTGTGTTATTTACAGTGAATCTCTGCGCTGAGTTATTTACAGTGAATCTCTGCGCTGAGTTATTTACAGTGAATCTCTGCGCTCACTGTGTGTTATTTACAGTGAATCTCTGCGCTGTCTGTTATTTACAGTGAATCTCTGCTCTAACTGTGTTATTTACAGTGAATCTCTGCGCTGACTGTGTGTTATTTACAGTGAATCTCTGCGCTGACTGTGTTATTTACAGTGAATCTCTGCGCTGACTGTTATTTACAGTGAATCTCTGCGCTAACAGTTATTTACAGTGAATCTCTGCGCTGAGTTATTTACAGTGAATCTCTGCGCTGTGTTATTTACAGTGAATCTCTGTGCTGTGTTATTTACAGTGAATCTCTGCGCTGTGTTATTTACAGTGAATCTCTGCGCTAACTGTGTGTTATTTACAGTGAATCTCTGCGCTGAGTTATTTACAGTGAATCTCTGCACTCACTGTTATTTACAGTGAATCTCTGCGCTGACTGTGTTATTTACAGTGAATCTCTGCGCTGTGTTATTTACAGTGACTCTCTGCGCTGTGTTATTTACAGTGAATCTCTGTGCTAACTGAGTTATTTACAGTGAATCTCTGTGCTAACTTCGTTGTTTACACTGAATCTCTGCGCTGTGTTATTTACAGTGAATCTCTGCGCTGACTGTGTTATTTACAGTGAATCTCTGCGCTGTGTTATTTACAGTGAATCTCTGCGCTGTGTTATTTACAGTGAATCTCTGCACTCACTGTTATTTACAGTGAATCTCTGCGCTGACTGTGTTATTTACAGTGAATCTCTGCGCTGTGTTATTTACAGTGAATCTCTGCACTCACTGTTATTTACAGTGAATCTCTGCGCTGACTGTGTTATTTACAGTGAATCACTGCGCTAACTGTGTTATTTACAGTGAATCTCTGCGCTGTGTTATTTACAGTGAATCTCTGCACTCACTGTTATTTACAGTGAATCTCTGCGCTGACTGTGTTATTTACAGTGAATCTCTGCGCTGTGTTATTTACAGTGAATCTCTGCGCTGTGTTATTTACAGTGACTCTCTGCGCTGTGTTATTTACAGTGAATCTCTGTGCTAACTGAGTTATTTACAGTGAATCTCTGTGCTAACTTCGTTGTTTACACTGAATCTCTGCGCTGTGTTATTTACAGTGAATCTCTGCGCTGACTGTGTTATTTACAGTGAATCTCTGCGCTGTGTTATTTACAGTGAATCTCTGCGCTGAGTTATTTACAGTGAATCACTGCGCTAACTGTGTTATTTACAGTGAATCTCTGCGCTGAGTTATTTACAGTGAATCTCTGCGCTGAGTTATTTACAGTGAATCTCTGCGCTGTGTTATTTACAGTGAATCTCTGCGCTCACTGAGGCTTATCCGAAGGGCTTATCTGAGCAAACAGTGTCAGCGTGTCACAAGGGCGGCAGAAATAACATGACCGTTGGAACAGAGCAGCCAGTTGAGCTCACGGTGTGTCGCTATCGTGCTGACGAGCGGTGCTGTAGTATTAATGTGTCGTGACTGTTTTAGTTTGCACACGGTGCCTCACAGAGTCTCTTAACACACGGGGTTGTCAGTGCGTGGAATAGCTTTCCAGGTCGTGTAGTAGAGACAGAGTCCCTTGGGGTGTTGAAGACCAGGCCGGACATAGTGCTGGATACTCCAGGCCAGTGGTAATCGACTCTGTTCTAGGAGATATAACGTTCTGTAGGTTTTCACTCAAACCTTAACAAAGTGCTCCTCGTTCAGCAGCTAGAGATCTTGTTGAGCTGCTAATTCGTAGACTCAGGTGTGGCCAGCGCATGTCATTTCCCCTCTACGGAGCCCCCCCCTCCTCGTGTTGGTGTAGCAGCAGAGCACCTGGGGGGGGAGGCAGGTGGGGGGGAGGGGGTGCTCTCTGCAAGGTCAGCGGTGTTACGGGCGAGCGATAGCGCTTCGCTGGGCAGTATCGCGGTGTGACGGGGACCCTATCAGCACGGGGGCTCCTGCGTCATGGAGCTGGGGGCGGGGCAGGGAGCTGGCAGAGATGGGGCGCCGGTGGGGTGAGGGTGGGGGATGGGGGGGGCGTTTGGGGGGGTTGGACGGGTGCCTCCGCTCCACTGCTCCAGTGTAGCAGAAGATGCTATCAGCTCCCCCCGGCCCGGACTGGGGGGTTACTCTGGTACCCTGCCCTGATCCTGCATCCCAGCTTAGCTATGTGTTCAGGGCTGTGTGCTCAGTGTTGTGTGCTCAGTGCTCAGGGCTGTGTGTTCAGGGCTGTGTGCTCAGTGTTGTGTGCTCAGTGCTCAGGGCTGTGTGTTCAGGGCTGTGTGCTCAGTGTTGTGTGCTCAGTGCTCAGTGCTGTGTGCTCAGGGCTGTGTGCTCAGTGCTCAGTGCTGTGTGCTCAGGCTGTGTGCTCAGTGCACTGTGCTCAGGTTGTGTGCTCAGTGCTCAGTGCTGTGTGTTCAGGGCTGTGTGCTCAGTGCTCAGTGCTGTGTGCTCAGGCTGTGTGCTCAGTGCACTGTGCTCAGGTTGTGTGCTCAGTGCTGTGTGTTCAGGGCTGTGTGCTCAGTGCTCAGGTTGTGTGCTCAGTGCTCAGTGCTGTGTGTTCAGGGCTGTGTGCTCAGTGCTCAGGTTGTGTGCTCAGTGCTCAGTGCTGTGTGTTCAGGGCTGTGTGCTCAGTGCTCAGGTTGTGTGCTCAGTGCTCAGTGCTGTGTGTTCAGGGCTGTGTGCTCAGTGCTCAGTGCTCAGTGCTGTGTGTTCAGTGCTCAGTGCTGTGTGCTGTGTTCAGAGCTGTGTGCTGCGTACAGGGCAGAGGGGGCGGGCGGGGCCAGGGAGTGGGGGGGGCGGGGGGGGGCTCACTCCTTTTTGTTTGGTTTGCGATGTGGACTCCTGCCAACTGCCAAAGAGTTTCAGATTACGGGAGTGCAGCCAGAGTTATCTACGGGACGGGGGGAGAGAGGAGGGCGAGGGCGCTCCCCCTAATGAGATTTCCCAGAGTTGTGTCTTTGTTTCTATATGAATGTGTGTGTGTGTGCGTGTGCGTGTGTGTGTGTGTGTCTGCATATGCTTGCGAGTGGGTGCACGTGCTTGTGCATTTGCGTGTGCACAGTTGTGTGTGTGTGTGACGCAGACACGCACACACAGACTCACACACACACACTCACACACACACACTCACACACACTCACACACACACACTCACACACACAGACTCACACACACACACTCACACACACAGACTCACACACACACGCACACACACACACACACTCACACAGACTCACACACACACACACACCACACACACACACACACACACACACACACACACACTCACACACACCACACACACACACACACACACACACACACACACACTCACACACACACACACACACACACACACACACAGGTGTGCTCTGAGGTGTTGACTGAGGTGCAGCTGTGGTCTGCAGGAGGAATGTGGAGATCAGACTCTGGAGCCCAAATTAAATCAGCCGCACGCTACGCTATCCCCGCACGCTCACTCCCTCTCTTTTTCTCTCTTTCCCTCTTTTTCTCTCACACTTTCTTTTTTATACCCTTACTTTCTCTCACTCTCCCTCTTTCTCTTGCACTTTCTATTTTTCTCCCTTTCTCGCTCTCGCTCCCTCTCTTTCTCTCTCTCTCCCTCTTTTTCTCTCTCTTTCTCTCTCACACTTTCTATTTTATACCCTTACTTTCTCTTTCTCTCTTTCTTTCTCTCTCTTTTGGAGAGGGGGAATCTGTGTATCATGTGTTTGTGCAGTGAGTTCCGTGTCCAGCTTGGTTAGTATTGCTGAGAGACCTGTGTGTGAGGGTTGGCCTGGTTTAGGGGACAGTGTTAAACACAGATATAGGCTCTCCGGACAAGCAGAGCTCTCCTTGATTTACTTTGTGTTTGGACAAGCAGAGCTCTCAGTTTGGGTCCTGAGCAGGAAGAGGATCCAAACGGGATGGGTAACGGATCCAGTGCTCGTTTTTAGGGGGAAGGTCTCTGAGCAGCTTCGTATAGAATTACTGTGTTTTAGTTTGCTTAATAGTTTAAGGAGTTTTCTGGTAATCTGGTGTATCAGTGAGGCTCTCTGTGTTGTGGATAATGGTGGGGGCTGCAGTGTGTGCTTTTAAGATATGGGTGGAATTGGAAGGAGGTTTTTGCTTTAACTCTCTCTCTCTCTGTGGCATAGATTTAGGCTTTTGCCCTCCTCCTCCTTACCCTGCTGGTCATTCTGCCCCCTAACCCGTAACTCCTTGAGCTCTGAGGGGGGGTTGAGGTCCAGAGGGGATTTGGCCTCTGTGCGGGTCATGATCCTCTGACACCCCCTTCCCTGGGGCCCTGTCACACTGCGCCAGCCCTTTAAGAGGGTGCACCTGCTGCTGGGGCCCACACCAGCCTGACCGCTATCTCTGCCCTGTGGGACCCACAACAGCCTGACCGCTATCTCTGCCCTGCTGGGACCCACACCAGCCTGACCGCTATCTCTGCCCTGTGGGACCCACACCAGCCTGACCGCTATCTCTGCCCTGTGGGACCCACACCAGCCTCAGCGCTGACCGCCACCTCTGCCCTGTGGGACCCACACCAGCCTGAGTGCTACCTCTGCCCTGTGGGACCCACACCAGCCTGACCGCCATCTCTGCCCTGTGGGACCCACACCAGCCTGACGCCATCTCTGCCCTGTGGGACCCACACCAGCCAGAGCGCCATCTCTGCCCTGTGGGACCCACACCAGCCTCAGCGCTGACCGCCACCTCTGCCCTGTGGGACCCACACCAGCCTGACCTCTATCTCTGCCCTGTGGGACCCACACCAGCCTCAGGGCTGACCGCCATCTCTGCCCTGTGGGACCCACACCAGCCTGACCGCTATCTCTGCCCTGTGGGACCCACACCAGCCTCAGCGCTGACCGCCATCTCTGCCCTGTGGGACCCACACCAGCCTGAGCGCCATCTCTGCCCTGTGGGACCCACAACAGCCTCAGCGCTGACCTCCATCTCTGCCCTGTGGGACCCACACCAGCCTCAGCGCTGACCGCTATCTCTGCCCTGTGGGACCCACACTGGCCTCAGCCCTGAGCACTAACTCTGCCCTGGTGCTGTGGGACCCACACCAGCCTCAGCGCTGAACGCTATCTCTGCCCTGGGCTGTGGGGCCCACTTCCAGGAAACTGGCTCTGTTCTTCTGTGTCTGTCCTGGGGGGAAAACCAGTCTGACCAGACTCATAGCACAACTTCCCCTGGGGATTCTTCTCTCTCTCAGATTCCTGCATTCCCTCTCCCTCTCTCTCTCTCAACCTCACACTCTCTCTTCTTTTACTCCCCCTGTCCATTATACTGCACACATGTGTAAATTACAACACAGGCATGTCTGTGTACTAGAATACAGTGTGCAATCCAATATATGTCTGTGTTAGGGTGTAGTGTGTTAGGGTGTGGTTTGTACTCTGTGTTAGGGTGTAGTGTGTACTCTTTGTTAGGGTGTAGTATGTGGGGAGGGGGGGGAATCCTTGTGACATGAATTCTAATCCAGCTAAATTCAGCTGTCCCTGCGAGCGAAGCTGTAGGCTTGAAAGCCAGAGTCAGTGTCTTCATAATTCTCCTGTCCCGTTGATATGACTTGCAGCATATGTATATTTTACTGCCTGTATATTTTAACAGAGCATTAAGTAGGAGGAAACAGTGAGTTTCCCCTGGGGGAAGGGAGAGCCTGGTGGAGAGCCTGGGTGTTATTTGGGGGGGTGGGGGCTCCCCTGTGCCAGGCATGGTGGTGTGGTAAATGAAATCCTTTTTTGGGGCGCGGTGGCTGTTTTTGGCGGAGTGGTTTTGGGGCGCAGGGCCTGGTTTGGTGGGGTGGTTTTGGGGCGCGGGGGCTGGTTTGGTGGGGTGGTTTTGGGGTGCGGTGGCTGGTTTGGTGGGGTGGTTTTGGGGCGCGGTGGCTGGTTTGGTGGGGTGGTTTTGCGGGGCTGGTTTGGTGAGGTGGTTTGGGCGGGGCTGGTTTGGTGGGGTGTGGGCGGGCTGGTTTGGTGGGGTGTTTTGGTCCTCTGGTTTAGAGTTTTTTTTATCCCAGCGTGGCTGTTGGTCGCGCCGAGGGCGGCGGGGGAGGAGCGTTTAGGGCGTTTAGGGTTAGGGTTTGGGTTTTGGCGCGTGTCAGGGCGGTGGCAGGTTAGGGTAGGGTTGGCGCGTTTAGGGTTTGGGTTAGGGTTGGTGTGGCTTCCGTGGCGTTCAGGGTTAGGGTTAGGGTTAGGCGCGTTTAGGCGTTCAGGGTTAGGGTTAGGGTTAGGCGCGTTTAGGCGTTCAGGGTTAGGGTTAGGGTTAGGCACGTTTAGGCGTTCAGGCCTCTCTCTCCGCTCCGTGCGGAACGAGATAATGAATAAATAAACGGGGGGGGGGGGGGGGGTCCTCCGCTTTAACCCCGTTTGTGTCCCCGCTGACGCCTGTCTCTTACGCACAAAGGCCCCGGCCCGCTGATCTGGGGCGATGCCCAAACACACTTCAGAGCGTAATCCCCGCGCGGAGGAGCGTCATTAGGAGCTAATCTGCCTCGCAGAGCACCCAGAATACTCACCCCGGAAAACAAGGACGGACTCACAGAGAGTGACTGGATGGACCGAGGACTCGTCAGAGGCCATTCAGAAGCGCTACCTGAGTGCGTGCCTGGCCTGCATAATCCAGCCCTCTCCCTGTGCTCAGCTCTGAAACCATCAGTCTTTTCCAGTCAGGGACTTTCCGTGTGTTCATTCTAATTAACCAGCCTGTCTCCCTCATGATTAACCAATCAGTGCCTGTTTTACAAAGCAACGCTGGGAAAGGGCGGGTCATTTTCTGGGGGATTTTTTGGGTATTGTTTCTGTTTTAGTAAAGAATATTTAGGTGTTTACCGAAGTTCCAGTTGGCCCGCTGACTTTACGATTCACAGGCTTGTGGTTAAAAAGAAAGTACCCTTCACATAACTCTGGGTGCAGCTTACGCATCCTGAGGTTGCACGCATGTGTGAGTCACTCCATTATTCTTTGAAAATTCCTGGTAATTTTTTTTTTTTTTGGAACTATTTCCTAAGACACTTGCAATCGGAGAGCTGTGCTCAGCCAGCACTCGAGGAAAGAGGTATCAGCACGATATATAAAAGCTGATTATTTGTGAGTAGAATTGTGAATTGACACTATTGGCACTAATTAATTAATCTTACGAGACTTGCCTCTGGAAACAGTATCGGTTGTTACGCAAAGTGTATTTTCTTGCTTTTTGATCACAAACCCACAAATGCCCCTCCTACTTGTCGTTGTAACGCTGGTCGTCAGAACGTTCTGTGAGTATTTGGAGTGTTGTTCTTCGCACATGAATACTGTTGAGACCAAATGAAAACAGACACTAAAACAGAAATATCAGAAACGCAGGAAGTGAGTTTATCCCTTTGAAGGGTAATTTAAGGGCCTTTTCCTGTCTCGACTGGGGGCCGTTTGTCTAACTGAAGTCTGATTTCTCAGGTCTCCTCCACTGCGGGGTAGATATTTAACGTGTGAGTGAAATAGCAGCGTTTTTTTCAAACAGTGCCCAAAATAGCCGTCTGAAATAGTGCACTTACGTGACTGCACGTGTGTGTGTGCGTGTATGTGCCCGTTTGTGTGTGTGTATGTGCGTTTGTGTGTGTGTGTATGTGTGTGTGCATGTGTGTGCGTTTGTGTGTGTGTGTGTGCATGTGTGTTCGTGTATGTGCCCATTTGTGTGCGTATGTGTGTGTGTGTGCGTTTGTGAGTGTGTGTGTGTGTGTGCATGTGTGTGCGTGTATGTGCCTGTGTGTGTGCATGTGTGTGTGTGTTTGTGTGTGTGTGCGTGTATGTGCCCGTTTATGTGTGTGGTTTTGTGTGTGTGTGTGTGTTGCTGTGTGTTGCTTGTGTGTGTGCTTGTGTGTGGTGTGTGTGTGTGTGTGTCATGGTGCGTGTGTGCGTTGTTGTGTGTTGTGTGTGTGCGTTTGTGTGTGTGTGTGTGTGAGGTCCAGGCAGGAGAAAAAGGAACCGTGTCTCTCAGCCGAAGCCCTGCTGCTAGCTGTGGTTAGGCTGCGCTGCTAGCTGTGGTTAGCGCTGCTATTCATAGTGCCATGGGGCTGTTTATAGCGGGGGGGCTGTTCTTGGCAGAGGAGGGGTCCCTGTAGAGATGTGACCTGCCTCAGGGTCTATAGCCTGTGCCCTTGACACCCCCACGTGCCCCCCCCCCAACACCTCAGGAGGGCACACCAACACTGCTCACCGCTGATAAATTTACCCCCTGCCCCTCCCCAGCTTTTTATAAGTGTGTGTGGGTTCCTTTGACCGATGGGCGCGTGCCTGTGTGTGAGTGTCACAGAGAGTCAGTTTATGTTTTTGAATGTTTATGTTATTTGCGTGAAAAATGCTTGAAAGTATACCTGTGTGTTTCGTGCTTTGTGTGTGTGCATGTGTGTGTGTCTGTGTGTGCCTATGTGTGTGTGTGTGTTTGCGTGTGCATGTGTGTGAGTGTCTGTGCTTGAATGCATGGCTGTGTGTGTGAATCCTTGCTTGCCTTTGTACACAGAAAGAGCTGAAGTTCAGTGCTGGTACTGATCGCTCCTGCGCAGATAAAGCTGGAGTCTGGCACTGGTCCAGTGCTGTGGACTGAGGTAACCTTGGCCGGCAGCAGCAGCTCCCCCCCCCCCCACCAAAACCCGTCGGGAGGGGGGGTGAAGAGGGGGATGAAAATGCACAGCAGATGAAGCTGAGACTATAGCTCATCTGTTTCCACCTTTCTCCTCGAGGCACAGAAACGTCATGTGACGTCCGTTATTGTCCAGGAGTGTTTGAGTGCTGGGCCAGGGGTTGGGGGGTTTTTGGGTTTGGGGGTGTAGGGGGGCAGGTCAGAGGGGTGTGAAAAATGCGCCCTGTTGACCTTGTACATGCAGAGACACAGGTTGTTTTTTTTTTTGCTTTATTGCTTTATGCTGGTGCGGGGGGGATGGGGGAGTCGGGGGGGGGGGGGGGGGGGCGGTATGTGAGAATGCCGAGCGGCAGGACACTCAGCCCTTCGCCCCATGGGGGCGCATTCCTCAGCCTCAGGAGACGGGCCGGGGTTTGGGGCTGGCTGACGGTGCCGGTCGGTTGGGTCGTGGTTGGTCGCGGTGGTTCAGGGTAGGGGTGGCGGTCCGTGGCGCTGGTTTGGGGGGGTGTGGGGTGGGTGGGTGATGGGGGGCACGGGGGTGGGGGGGGTAGGTGAAGTGCCAGTGGCCGAAGTCACACCGGGGCCATGCAGCACTGTGCATCATGTGGCTCCTCATTGGTCTGTGTGAGCAACCCTCACTCTCAGCACTCCTGTGTGTTCGTGGAGCATTTTCTCTTCCTTTATGTGTGTGTGTGTGTGTTTGAATGTGTGTGTGTGTGTGTGTATGTGTGTATATTTGAATGTGTGTGTGTGCGAGTGTGTATGTGTGTGTGTGTGTACGTGTGTGTATATATGTGTGTGTGGGAGTGTGTATTTGTGTGTGTGTACGTGTGTGTGTATATATGTGTGTGTGTGTGTGTGTGTGTGTGTGTGTGTGTGTGTGTGAGAGTGTGTATGTGTGTGTGTGTGTGTACGTGTGTGTGTATATATGTGTGTGTGTGGGAGTGTGTATGTGTGTGTGTGTACGTGTGTGTGTATATATGTGTGTCTGTGGGTGCACGTGCGCGTGTGTGTACGTGTGTGCGTGTGCATATGTGTGTATGTGTCTGTGCGTGTCAGGGAGAAAGTGAGAAAGCGAGAGAGAGAGAGCAGGAGAATGAGAGCGTGTGTGTGACTGTGTGTTATCCTAGCGATGCTGAGCCTCGTGTGCGTTTGGCCGGTGTGGACGCTCCAGAGACAGGCTGGAGGGACCGAGCGTTTGTGCCGCTCTCATAAAGACTCTCCACATGTCATCACTGTGTTCCTGTCCCCTGAAGACCGTGATGGGGAGTGAGCCAGAGGATATGAATGGCACCTTTGTGTGCATGGAACACGGAGTGCTTCAGGTGGTGTGTGTGGGAGGGAGGGGGGGTGGGGTATGGGGGAGGGGGCAGGTAATTTTGCAACCAGAGGAGGCACCTTGGAATCAGAGGTGTGTGGCAGGAGCTGGGGGTGGTGGAAATGATTTTTGGAATTGGGGGGCTCAGGATAGGCATTGACGGACAGGTATGACTTATCACGATATCTGCACGTTGTAGTGGACGGCCCTGTAGACCTTGTTTGTTTGGACCTGCCGTCTGCGCAGTCGGTTTGATTGGATCTGCCATCTGCGCTGACAGTTTGATTGGACCTGCCGTCTGCGCAGTCTGTTTGATTGGACCTGGTGTCTGCGCAGTCTGTTTGATTGGACCTGCTGTCTGCACAGTCTGTTTGATTGGACCTGGTGCCTACGCAGTCTGTTTGATTAGACCTGGTGTCTGCGCAGTCTGTTTGATTGGACCTGGTGTCTGCGCAGTCTGTTTGATTGGACCTGGCGTCTGCGCAGTCTGTTTGATTGGACCTGCCGTCTGCACAGTCTGTTTGATTAGACCTGGCGTCTGCGCAGTCTGTTTGATTGGACCTGGTTTGGTCTGCTGCAGATGCATGAGCAGCTTATCTGCAGGAGAACTGAGATTACTGGAGCTGTGCAGTCGCCCCCCCCCCACCCCCCCACTTTAAACCAGGGTCTGAGTTTTCCAGTAACTGCAACAACACTAGACTGACCTCCTTAGCTGGACTCTGAACAGCAAGAGAGGAATTTTCATTCATTTTCAACGGGGTTGGTCCTTTTTGGGTGGTCCACATTTCACTGGGCTTGGAGTGTGTGTGTGTGTGTGTGTGTGTGTGTGTGTGTGTGTGTGTGTGTGTGTGTGTGTGTGTGTGTGTGCACGCGCGCGCGTACGCATGTTTGCATGTGTGAGTGTGTGTGGGTGCGTGTGTGTTTGCGCGCGCTTGCATGTGTGTGTTTGTTTGTGTCCGTGCTCATAACACCCCCAGTGTGTGGTGAGCTGACGCGCTGTGAATAAGCAGCAGGTTTAGGATGTTTGCATATATATATATATATATACCGTATGTATGAGTCTGCGGCGCTGACGCTGCGCCAGGCTGATATTTGAGCTTGTTAAATTTCACCTGAGACAAAGGTGCCTTTGTGGATGCCTGTCAGAAAAGCAGGGGATGAAGAGTTAACGGAGAGAGAGAGAGAGAGAGAGTTTGGCTCGGCCCGGCTCACGCAGCTGCGCAGCTCGGCCTGGCTCACGCAGCTGCGCAGCTCGGCCTGGTGTCTGTGGTCAGCGCGGGACGTTAAGCGGGGCCTCCTTGGACACGAAAACCCTTTGGCTGTCTCAGGACGATGTTTCCATTGTTTTGGCCAAAGAGTTTGCAGACAGCGAAGAACTGCAGCCAGCGGGCTCTGCAAGGCCAAAACACAGGCCCTGAGGGAGAGAGGGAGAGAGAGAGATACAGAGAGAGAGAGAGAGAGAGAGAGAGAGAGACTGAGAGTGGGAAACTGGCTTTCTTTTTTTAACAATCAGGAAAAAAACAATACCCTACCCGCAAATTACCAATGTTGACGCACCAAAAAAATAAAATATAGTAATAATAATAATCAATAAGAGACAGTGAGGGAGAATGAGTGAAAGAGACAGATTGAGGGAGGGACAGAAAAAGGAAAAGGAATAGAGAGAGAGAAAAAAGAAAGAGACAGACAGAAGGAGAGAGATTAAATTGAAAGCTGTGTATGCCAGGAGTACGTGTGCTGTCTGAATTGAAAACAGTAGAGTTGGGGCGTGGTGTGAGACACTGCTGCAGTTTGAGTCCAGCGCTCTTCAGTATCTACACCAACGAGCAGCCAGCGGCCCTGCAGCAATCAGGCAGCCTGGCAAACGTGCGATTAGAATGTTCTCCTTCGGAACATTCTGAGGCTGATGTCACAGTCACTACTGCTAATTGAAAGCGATGGAATTCTAGAACGCTGTGGCTTAGAATTTTTTTGAAAACAAAAACATTCCGAAGAACCTGCTCTTCCAAGGCTCGAGTGAGATTCCTGCTGCACGCTGAGGACCTGGCCCTGCTGCACCCTGAGGACCAAGTCCTGCTGCACGCTGAGGACCTGGTCCTGCTGCACGCTGAGGACCTGGTCCTGCTGCACGCTGAGGACCTGGCCCTGCTGCACGCTGAGGACCTGGCCCTGCTGCAGCAGAGATTAGCTGCAGAAATGCTGTCGGACCTGGGCCCTGGCACTGGATAGGGAGAAAACAGAAATGATGACATTTCAGAGAAGATCCAGATGTCAGGGTGGAAAAATACCATTCCACAATCAACCCATAGATAACTTTAAACCCTTATATTAAGCCTAAAGATGAGATCAACAGGAAGCTTGAACTTTTTTTAAAAAAAAAGCATGCAGGGCACTTAATGCTTCTTTTTTTCAAATCTGTCTCCAAAACTGGAGCCCGGAGTAGGCCGGCTGTCTCAGGCAGACTCGGCTGCCCAGAGAACGCAGGCTGTGCTCCCTCTGTCAGCTCTGAGAGATGGAAACAGACAGCTCCACTTCCTTCTGTGAAGAAATACAAACCTGTAAGAAATACAAAAAAGATAAAGAAAACATTCTTCCCATTTCACATGTTTTGCCAAAATTCTCCCCACACTTCCTGATCAGGAAATACTGCAAATCCTTCTGGGAGAAAGAAAAGCGATCTGCACAAAATTAGCAGAGCAGTGTGTAACTGCCCTGACAGTGGAACAAACTGGTGAGACGGGAGAAAATAAAGTAAACGTGTGTGAGAGAGAGGTATGAAGAGAGAAAGAGAGAGAGAGATGGAGAGAGACACATGGACACATGGAGAGAGAGAGAGATAGAGAGACAGAGATGGAGAGAGAGGTATGAAGAGAGAGAGAAATGGAGCGAGAGAGAGATAGAGAGAGACACATGGAGAGAGAGAGAGATGGAGAGACAGAGGGAGAGGGAGAGATGGAGAGGCAGAGGGAGAGAGAGAGTTGGAGAGACAGAGGGAGAGAGAGATGGAGAGACAGATGAGGACAGAAAGGAGAGCAGTGAGTATAAAAGAGAAGTGGAAACAGCAGAGACGGCAGGCAGGTGTGTTTCTCTGTGTCCGCGGGTCGTGGGCCCAGCCAGTGTGCGGCAGTGGCACACCAGACCTCGCCGTGAGCTGCTCCCAGCGGATTGGCTGATTCCGTCTGTGGGACAGGCAGCGTTTCAGCTCGAGGTTCCGGATCGGAGGGTCTGTATTTATGAACGGCTTTGATAGGGTTAGTTTCGTGCGAATCGGGCAAACGCTAGTGGGGGAGTGGGGCGGGGGGGGGGCAGAGCTCTGCCACGCGGCTCACTCGGGGGGGGGGGGGGGGGGTGCACTGGGGTAGGAGAGACTGTGGTGGTGAGGGAGAGAGGGCTCACTCATAGGGGGAGCGGGGGGTTGGGGGGGGTTGCGCTGGGGTAATGGCAGGCACGCAAGAATGAGGTGAAATATTTTGGATGCCAGACCTACATCTGGCCTTCTCCAGTGGAAAAAACGAGGGGGGGGGGGCTCTTTATTTCCAGAGCGTTTTGTAATGGAAGGAAAACTGAGCATAAGGAGGCCTGCTGGGAAGGGGGGGGCTACTACACTGCCTCCCTCCCTCCCAGCCTGTACTGGGCACTGTACACCGCTGTGTGCCGGGATGTCCTGCCCAAAACAGTCATTTTATATTTCCCTCTCCAAAAAGTAAACAGGGAGGGGACGGGGGGCACAGGCTCAGACAGACTGGAGCTCATTCGATCGTCTGACTGAAATAGCCACTGTTTCTGCTCGTGGTGTGTGAGGGTGTGTAACAGGTCAGCGTGTGTGGGTGTGTGTGAGGGTGTGTAACAGGTCAGGGTGTGTGGGTGTGTGTGAGGGTGTGTAACAGGTCAGGGTGTGTGTGAGGGTGTGTAACAGGTCAGGGTGTGTGGGTGTGTGTGAGGGTGTGTAACAGGTCACGGTGTGTGTGAGGGTGTGTAACAGGTCAGGGTGTGTGAGGGTGTGTAACAGGTCAGGGTGTGTGGGTGTGTGTGAGGGTGTGTAACAGGTCACGGTGTGTGTGAGGGTGTGTAACAGGTCAGGGTGTGTGGGGTGTGTGAGGTGTGTAACAGGTCAGGGGGGTGTTGAGGGTGTTAACAGGTCAGGGGTGTGTGAGGGTGTGTAACAGGTCAGGGTGTGTGTGAGGGTGTGTAACAGGTCAGGGTGTGTGTGAGGGTGTGTAACAGGTCAGGGTGTGTGTGAGGGTGTGTAACAGGTCAGGGTGTGTGGGTGTGTGTGAGGGTGTGTAACAGGTCAGGGTGTGTGAGGGTGTGTAACAGGTCAGGGTGTGTGTGAGGGTGTGTAACAGGTCAGGGTGTGTGAGGGTGTGTAACAGGTCAGGGTGTGTGAGGGTGTGTAACAGGTCAAGGTGTCTGGGTGTGTGTGAGGGTGTGTAACAGGTCAGGGTGTGTGAGGGTGTGTAACAGGTCAGGGTGTGTGTGAGGGTGTGTAACAGGTCAGGGTGTGTGAGGGTGTGTAACAGGTCAGGGTGTGTGTGAGGGTGTGTAACAGGTCAGGGTGTGTGTGAGGGTGTGTAACAGGTCAGGGTGTGTGTGAGGGTGTGTAACAGGTCAGGGTGTGTGTGAGGGTGTGTAACAGGTCAGGGTGTCTGGTTGTAGTGTGTGACAGGTCTGGTAATAGGATTAGCAGCAGTAATAGTTATTAAGGTCAGGGTTTTAGTAGTGTTGTAGTATTAGGGTAAAGTGTGTATTGTAGTTAGTGAGCTGTTTTTAGTAATTAAATGTAGTATTTAGTTAGTAGTGTAGTATATTGTAGTTTAGTAGTAGTGTTAGTAAGGTGTTGGTATATGTAAGTATTAGTAGTAGTGTTAGTAGTGTTATAGTAGTAGTTAGTTGTAGTGTATTAGTAGTGTTAGAGGTTAGTATGGTTGGTTAGTAGTATTAGTAGTGTTAGTAGTATTAGTAGTGTTAGTAGTATTAGTAGTGTTAGTAGTGTTAGTAGTATTAGTAGTGTTAGTAGTGTTAGTAGTATTAGTAGTGTTAGTAGTGTAGTAGTTAGTAGTGTTAGTAGTATTAGTATTAGTGATGTAGTAAGTATAGTAGTAGTATGTAGGGTTAGTGTTAGTGAGTGTTAGTAGTGTAGTAGTTGTATGTGGTTGTTAGTAGTGTAGTAGTATAGTGTTTTAGTAGTTGTGTAGTAGTAGTTTTGTGTATAGTATGTGTGTTATAGTTTAGTGAGGTTGGAGTAGTTTGTGTGTTAGTCAGCATGTAGGAGTAGGATGTGGTTTAGATTGTGCATTATTGCGTATGGTAGTTATAGCAACGTGGGTGGAATTTGTTTATGGAGCTTTTAATCAGAGTGGGGTGAGGTAGGTGACCACGTGCGGTAGGGTGTAGGGGTGCAGCTGTGGTTCTAGATTGGCTGTCTGCTGACTGATGAGAATAGAGGTGGGTAATTATGCTTTAAGTGGAGCTTATATATCATGTAGTGAGGCTCGGATAAGACTGATCACTGCGGTACAGCTAAGTGGTGTGGTGGTGTGTGTTATGTGTGTGTTGATGTGAGTGTTGGTGTGTTGTGTGTGTGTGTGTGAGTGAGTGTGATGGTGTGTATGTGTGTATGGTATGTGTGGGTGTGTGTGTGTGTAGTGTGTGTGTGTGTGTGTTGTGTGTGGTGTGATGATGTAGTGTTTATGTGTGTGTGTTTGTGTGTGCGTGTGTAAGTGTGAGTGTGTGTTTATATGTGTGTGTGTGAGTGTGCGTGTGTGTGTGTATGCGTGTGTGTGTGTGTGTGAGTGTGTGTATGAGTATGTGTGTGTATGTGTGAGTGTGTGTTTGAGTGTGTGTGAGTGTGTGTTTGTGTGAGTGTGTGTGAGTGTGTGTGCGTGTGTGTGTGTGAGTGTGAGTGTGTGTGTGTGTGTGTGCAGTGGCTGAGCTGTGCGGTGCGGCTGTGTGTTGTGGTTCGTTGCGGGCTGTGCGTGTGGGTGCAGGCGTGTGCGCGCGGCGCGGGGGCGCGGTCGTGCGCGTGCGCGTGCGCGTCGCGGCGTGAGTGTGTGTGTGTGTATGTGTGTGTGTGTGTGTGTGTGTGTGTGTGAGTGTGTGTTTGTGTGAGTGTGTGTGAGTGTGTGTGAGTGTGTGTGTGTGAGTGTGAGTGTGTGTGTGTGTGCGTGTGCGTGTGCGTGTGCGTGTGCGTGTGCGTGTGCGTGTGCGAGTGCGTGTGCGTGTGCGTGTGCGTGTGCGTGTGCGTGTGCGAGTGCGCGTGCGCGTGCGCGTGCGCGTGCGCGTGTGCGTGTGTGTGTGTGTGTGTGTGTGTGTGTGTGTGTGTGTGTGTGTGTTAGGCAGTGGCTTGTGCAGTGCAGTCTCTTTCAGAGCTGTGCTGCAGGGCTGACCCAGGCTCGGTGTTTGGGTTCTGCAGGGCCCTGTTTCCTGTGTGTGGCTCAGCCGTGGCACAGCGGGGGCCGGGTTCGAACCCGGGGCATGTCATTACGGGCGCTAAAACAGGAGCGGCGGCGCTGGTGGGTGGGGGGGGGGGGGGGGGAAAGGGGAGGGGCAGGGTGCAAGGGGGAGAGCCTAGCCGATTTTGGGACTGCTGTTTGAATTAATATCTGCTCCTGTCCAGTGCTGAGCAGGAGGAGGAGGAGGAGCAGGAGGAGGAAGAGAGGAGTGAGAAAACGGGGCTTATGAAATATCACACGGGTGAAAAGTTCAGCGTCTGGTCACGACGCCCTCGCAGGTGGGGGGTATAGCAGCCGCAGGGGGGGTGAAAGCGTGGAGGGGGGGGTGAGTTCTCCCGCTGTCCCAGAGTCTCCCTGCGCTGCAGCTGGCTGATTGGAGGCAGGGTTGCTGTGGCCAGCATTCCTGAGCCCCTGGATTAGCCTGCAGTGCATTAGATTACAGCCTGACCCCAGCTGGGCCAATCAGGAGCAGCCTGCCCACTGCGGTGTGTGAATGCAGCTGCGCAGCTGAGCTCTGAATGCGCAGATCTGCAGGGATTACACAGCCAGCTGCAGCTCCGACTGCAGAGAGCCCCACACACCAAACACTTCTGCCCCTTATAAAAGCAGCAGAACAAACATGTCATACACACTCATACACACATGCACACACGCGTACACACACACACACACACACAAACGCCCATGCACACACACACACACACAGGCACGCCCATGCACACACACACACACAGGCATGCACAATGCACACACACACACACACACACAGGCATACACACACATAGGCGCACACATGCCCATGCACACACACACACATACTCACACACACACACACACATACTCTCACACACACATAGGCATACACACACACAGGCATGCCCATGCACACACACACGCACACGCATACACATGTACACACATGCACAAACACTCACACGCGCACTCACACACAAATGCACACACACACACACACACACACACACACACGCACACATTTTTATGTCCCTCTTGGCTCTGTGGATTTTTGGCAAAAACAAGCCCTGGATTTGAGACGGGAAACAGGTTTAGTCAGGCTCGCTCCTGCTTGCTCTGCCCCCCCTGCCCCCCACACCGCCCCCGCTCCCCCGCTCCCCCCCCCCCCCCCCCCCCCCCCCCACCCCGGCTGTCCCTCGGAGGCAGAAAGGAGAGTGAGAGCCGGAGTGAGAGACATGGGTTCGAGCGCCGCGGCTCGCTCAGCGGAGACGGGCGGAAGCTGTAGATCAGAGGTGCTCAGCCTCTTATGATCTGGGGAGGGGGGGACAGGGGGGTGGAGGGGGGGCCTACCCTGCTCAGAGACATCCAGGGGGGCCTCCCCTGCTCAGAGGCATCCAGGGAACCCCCCCCCCTCCCTCATATAGGGTAAAAGGGTTATATTAGAGCAGGTTTTTATAAAGACAACATACAGAGGAAACCCCTTTAAAAGCAGGTCTTATGAAGGTCATGGTTCGGCAGCGTTGGGAGGTGTGGGGGGGGGTGCATTGATATGGTGGGGGGGGGCCTTCCAAGCGCGATCGCGGGCCCCCAGTTGCTGAGCCCCGGGCTGACGCCGCTCCTCACGCAGATTAAACAGTTTCTTGCTGCCTCCCGGTCCTGAAGCGCTTCACTGCTGATGCACGTCTCTCAGTTTACACATTATTACTGACACGTGTGCGCCACGCTCACAGGCACACCGGCTGTGCACCTGTGGATTTAAACCTGCAGCCTCCACGTGGGCAGTGGGCACGTAGACAGGTCTGTGATGAGGAAGAGGAGGAGGAGATGAGTGAATAGCTGAAGTACAGGCAGGTCAGTGATGAGGAAGAGGAAGAGGATTAGTGAATTAGCAGAGCACGCGAGCAGCGTGTGGACAGGGAGATGCGCAGGCCTCTTCGTCTCTCCCTCTCTCTCTCTCTCTCTCTATCTCTTCGTCGCTCGTTCTCTCTCCCCGTCACTCGCTCTCTCTCTATCTCTCTCTCTCTCTCCGTCTCTCTCTCCCCGTCGCTCTCTCTCTCTGTCTCTCCGTCTCTCTCTCTCTCGCTCACTCTCTCTCTTCATCTCTCTCTCTCTCTCCCCGTCGCTCTCTCTCTCCCCGTTGCTCGCTCTCTCTCTCTCTGTCTGTCTCTCCGTCTCTCTCTCTCGCTTTCTCTCTCCCCGTCGCTCTCTCTCTCTCCCCGTCGCTCTCTCTCTCTCTCTCTCTCTCTCTCTCCCTCTCTCCGTCTCTCTCTCGCTTTCTCTCTCTTCATCGCTCTCTCTCTCTCCCTGTCGCTCTCTCTCTCTCTCTCTCCCCGTCGCTCTCTCTCTCTCTCTCTCTCCCTCTCTCTGCCTCGTTCCCCGGCGTGTTGTTTGTCTCCGGGGCGGTGTTACGTGCGAGCCGTAGTGGAAACATGTGGAATCGCTCAGCAGCTCTGAGATGCGGCCAGGATCTGGTTTTCCAGAACTTTCCGATCCCAACCCTTACCTGCCCAGGAGAGCGTGCCAAAGAGCCGGCAGAGCCCACAGCCTTTATTACACACAGCCTGTATTACACACAGCCTGTATTACACACACAGCCTGTATTACACACACAGCCTGTATTACACACACAGCCTTTATTACACACACAGCCTGTATTACACACAGCCTGTATTACACACACAGCCTGTATTCACAGCTACACAGCCTGTATTACACACACAGCCTGTATTACACACAGCCTGTATTACACACACAGCCTGTATTACACACAGCCTGTATTACACACACAGCCTGTATTACACACAGCCTGTATTACACACACAGCCTGTATTACACACAGCCTGTATTACACACACAGCCTGTATTACACACACAGCCTTTATTACACACAGCCTGTATTACCATACAACGCCTGTATTACACACAGCCTGTATTACACACAGCCTGTATTACACACACAGCCTGTATTACACACACAGCCTGTATTACACACACAGCCTTTATTACACACAGCCTGTATTACACACACAGCCTGTATTACACACACAGCCTGTATTACACACAGCCTGTATTACACACACAGCCTGTATTACACACAGCCTGTATTACACACACAGCCTTTATTACACACAGCCTGTATTACACACACAGCCTGTATTACACACAGCCTGTATTACACACACAGCCTGTATTACACACACAGCCTGTATTACACACACAGCCTGTATTACACACAGCCTGTATTACACACACAGCCTGTATTACACACAGCCTGTATTACACACAGCCTGTATTACACACACAGCCTGTATTACACACACAGCCTGTATTACACACACAGCCTGTATTACACACAGCCTGTATTACACACACAGCCTGTATTACACACACAGCCTGTATTACACACACAGCCTTTATTACACACAGCCTGTATTACACACAGCCTGTATTACACACAGCCTGTATTACACACACAGCCTGTATTACACACAGCCTGTATTACACACACAGCCTGTATTACACACACAGCCTTTATTACACACAGCCTGTATTACACACAGCCTGTATTACACACACAGCCTGTATTACACACACAGCCTGTATTACACACACAGCCTGTATTACACACAGCCTGTATTACACACAGCCTGTATTACACACACAGCCTTATTACACACAGCCTGTATTACACACAAGCCTGTATTACACACAGCCTGTATTACACACAGCCGTGTATTACACCCTGATACACCAGCCTGTATTATACACAGCCTGTGTATTGACACACAGGTCTGTATTACAAACAGCCTGTATTACACACACAGCCTGTATTTCAACAGCCTGATCACGTGTATACACACGCCTGTGTTACACACAGCCTGTAGTTAAAATGCCTGTGTGTTATTACCAGTCCTTGGTATTGTCTGTGTTGATATCGTGTGTTTGTATACGTGCCTGTGTGTTATTTCTTGTGTGTGTACTGCTGTTGTGTATGTGCTGTGTGTGTATGGTCTGTGTGTGAGTACTGCTTGTTTTGTGTTGTCGTGCCTGTGTGTAGGTGTTGTGTGTTGTCAGTGCTGTGTGTGTGTGTGTGTGTAGTGTGTGTTGTGTCTGTTTGTGTGTGTGTGTGTGTGTGTGTGTGTATGTGCTTGTGTTGGTGGTGTGCTGTGTGTTGGTGGTGCGTGTGTGTGGTGTGTGTTGTGTGTGTGTGTGTTGTGCGTGTGTGTGTTGTGTCGTGTGTGTGTTGTGGGTGTGTTGTGTGTGTGTGTTGTGTGTGTGTATGTGTGGTCTGTGTGTGTAGTTGTCCTTGGTATTGTCTGTCTGTCTGCTGTGTTTGTGTAGTGTGTGTGTGTGTGTGTCTGGTGTGTGGTAGTGCCTGTGTTGTGTGTGTGTGTGTGTGTGTGTGAGTTGTGTGTGTGTGTGTGTCTGTGTTGTGTGGTGTGTGTGTGTGTGTGTGTGTGTGTGTGTGTGTGTGTGTGTGTGTGTGTGTGTGTGTGTTGTGTGTGTTGTGCGTCGTGCCTGTGTGTTTGGTGTGTGTGTGTGTGTGTGTGTGTGTGTGTGTGTGTGTGTGTGTGTGTTATGTGTGTGTGTGTGTGTGTGTGTGTGTGTGTGTGTTCTCAGAGGAGCAGAGGAGGATTAACCCCAAAGCCGGCCCTTCTGTCAGTGAAGCTGAAGGCTTGTGTGTGATCAGTGGTTAATCAGAGCTATTGATCCGGCTCCCTGGGCCCCGCCCCTGTTTCCTGTCAGAGGTCTCCCAGCAGCAGGTGGGCGGGGCCTCTCTGGCTGCTAATGACATGGAGGACCACGCTGCTCAGTCCTCTGGGGTCCCAGCCTGGTTCTGGGGTCCCAGCCTGGTTACCCTGCTCTCCCCTGGGGTTCCTCGTTAAGCTGGGGATATCGTCCTAAACCCCCCCACCCCCCTCTTTACCCCACCCACACGCCCCCCAGCACCTGTGCCCTGCCCTCCCCGGGGGGCTTCTGTGGGGCTTGAGTGGGCATTCACGCCCACTGGCTAATTGGGAAAAGTCATTTCCTAATTAAACAAAAGGCATTTGCTTATGGAGCGTCTGTTGCTTTTTACTGTGGGTGCGTGTGTGTGTGTGTGCGTGCATGTTTGTGTGTGTGTGTGTGTGTGTGCGTGCATGTTTGTGTCATGTTTGTGTGCGTGTGTGCACGTGTGTGAGAGTGTGTGTGTGTGCGTGCATGTTTGTCTGCGTGTGTGTGCGTGTGTGTGCGTGCATGTTTGTGGGTGTGTGTGTGCGTGCATGTTTGTCTGTGTGTGTGAGTGTGTGCGTGCATGTCTGTCTGCGTGCGTGTGTGTGTGTGAGTGTGTGCGTGCGTGTTTGTCTACGTGTGTGTGAGTGTGTGCGTGCATGTTTGTCTGCATGTGTGTGCATGTGTGTATGACTGTGAAGGTGTGCGTGTGAGTGCTGTGTGTATGTTTGTGTATGCGTGTGTGTGCGTGCATTTGTGTGTGTGTGTGTGTGCGTGTGTCCTCCATTTTCTGCCAAGGAAGGAATATGAAAACAGAAGTTTTACAAATAAACACTTTCCTCTTGGGGGGGTTTGTGGCGGTGATGTCCGAGCTCCGTGTGTTTATGTGAGTCACGGTGGAGCCAGACGAATACGGCTCATTCTCTCTCTGTTTGTTTCATTAGGGGAGCCTGGACTCAGGCTGACTTTAAGCACTCTCATTCCTAACCGCGGTGCTCTCGTCCCGCTGGGTTTTCGCTAAAGCTGTTCCCTCAGGGGTGAAGCGCTCTGTCTCACGCCTGCGATTCGGGCAGGAATCCGACACCCCACGCAGCTCTGCCGCCCCAGTAACAGTGTTTCTGTCCTGTGGCGGATCACAACGCTTCGCCCGGTGCACTGTAGAATAAAATATCACTTGTATTCTTGTATCTTGATCTTCACGCTACACTTCTATCTTCATCCAGCACTTGTATTGTTATCTTTGAGTTTTAGCTCTTTATCATATCTCTTGTCATCATGCCTCACTTCTAGTTTGGCTCGACAGAACTTGACTGAGTTAGCTGATGCTTACGGTGTGACTTACTGTTCATGGCTGTGGATAACTTAATGAGAACCTGTGTTCTGTGATTGACCCAGTGACCTTTGGTTTGCACTTATTGTACGTGGCTTTGAATAAAAGAAACTGCCAAATAAAATTAAATGTAATGTAAAATGCGGTGCGTTTAGATATTTTTAGAATATGGCTATTATTTGAGTGCAAGACTTTGACTGTTTCAATGGGTAGAAAATGAGAACTGACTGAATTCAAAATGGCCGCCGTCGCCCAAATTTGGGAGCAGTACGCTCGCTTTACAAGCCGCCCGTTTGCCCCGCTGAGCATCACAATTGATCAGGGCTTTCAAAGCGCTCCATTGGCTGTTACTTTATGGCTGTAATTTAACCCTTTATTGTCTTTTAACCCTGTGCGAACAGATGTGTTTACACTGTGTTTATGCGTGTCCTTAACGGCCTGTTAGCGGTCGTCATGGCGACGCATCGTGGCCGAGCTGCCGGCGGCGGCCCCTAACGATGTCTGGGTTTTGGGCCCCGTGCTGACCCCGCCCCCTTATCCTGGGGTGGGCGGGGCTATGGCCCGGATGACCGCTGCTGAGTGATGAGCGTGAACGTTCCGCTGCAGAACGCTGAGCCCTGATTGGCCGGTGGTTCTGCAGAGCTGAGCGTCGACCTGCGTTGTGTTCCTGCAGAACGCTGGGCTCTGATTCGACGCGTTGGTTCCTGCAGACGCTGACTTGTTGACCGCGGTTTCCTGCAGAACGCTGAGCTCTGATTCGACCGTGCGGTTGTGTTCCTGCAGAACGCTGAGCTCTGATTCGACCGTGCAGTTGTGTTCCTGCAGAACGCTGGGCTCTGATTCGACCGTGCGGTTGTGTTCCTGCAGAACGCTGGGCCCTGATTGGACCACGCGGTTGTGTTCCTGCAGAACGCTGGGCCCTGATTGGACCGTGCGGTTGTGTTCCTCTAGAACGCTGGGCCCTGATTGGACTGCGCTGTTGTGTTCCTGCAGAACGCTGGGCCCTGATTGGACCGTGCGGTTGTGTTCCTCTAGAACGCTGGGCCCTGATTGGACCCCGTGGTTGTGTTCCTGCCGAACGCTGGGCCCTGATTGGTTGTCGGTGTGTTCTCCTCCAGGCCCGGAGGCGCCGACTGAATTTATAGCACCGTAATCGCTGAACTCCGCCAACCTCCAACACGCGAGTCACAACAAGAGAGAACATCGTGTGTGTGTGAGTATGTGTGTGTGTGTGTGTGTGTGAGTGTGTGTGTGTGTGTGTGTGTGTGTGTGTGTGCTGCTTTCTGTGTGTGTGTGTGTGTGCTGCTTTCAGTGTGTGTGTGTGTCTGTGTGCTGCTTTCAGTGTGTGTGTGTGTGTGAGAGAGACAGAGAGTGAGAGGCAGGGAGCGAGATAGACAGAGAGACAGAAAGAGAGACACACGTCACACGCACACACACAAACATGCTGTATACACTCATACACACACACACACAGTCACCCACAAACTTCCCTTTGATGAGAAGCGCTGCCTGGGCGTGATTCAGATTCAGAAGCGCTGCCTGGGCGTGATTCAGATTCAGATTCAGAAGCGCTGCCTGGGCGTGATTCAGATTCAGATTCAGAAGCGCTGCCTGGGCGTGATTCAGATTCAGATTCAGAAGGGCTGCCTGGGCATGATTTAGATTCAGATTCAGATTCAGAAGGGCTGCCTGGGTGTGATTCAGATTCAGATTCAGAAGCGCTGCCTGGGCGTGATTCAGATTCAGATTCAGAAGCGCTGCCTGGGCATGATTCAGATTCAGATTCAGAAGGGCTGCCTGGGTGTGATTCAATTCAGATTCACTGGGCTGCCGGGTGTATTCAGATTCAGATTCAGAAGGGCTGCCTGGGCGTGATTCAGATTCAGAAGCGCTGCCTGGGCGTGATTCAGATTCAGATTCAATAGGGCTGCCTGGGCATGATTCAGATTCAGATTCAGAAGGGCTGCCTGGGTGTGATTCAGATTCAGATTCACTCGGGCTGCCTGGGTGTGATTCAGATTCAGATTCAGTAGGGCTGTCTGGGTGTGATTCAGATTCAGATTCAGAAGCGCTGCCTGGGCGTGATTCAGAAGGCCGACTTCATAAAGATCAGTTGGGTGCAATTAGTCCTGCTTTCACTTTCCCAAACATTAGCAGCCAGTTCTGTGTTTTCACCCACAGTCCGCCACTGTTTTGTTCAAAAGAAACGAGGGGGGGGGGGGGGAGGAACCGGGGCTAATTGGGGACCACATCAAACGAGGGGCTGGTATTGCCCCGGAGATTGAATCGCAGATGTGACGTGGGTGGATTAAAGCGGGGTGTTAATTGTTTTTCTTGCGTCTGAGGGGGGAGATTGAGAGACGGCCTTACTGTCGCTCCTCGCCTGCTGGAGCGGGGACACAGATTAGATAAGAGTGTCCCGGATCCCAGCGATAAACTCAAGTTTTCGTCACTGTGGTTAGACATCACTGCGGCCCTCTGCGCTGGGGGCCAATTACGGCCTGCGTAGCACGGGCCCAGAATAGCCTGGGGAGATAGTGCTGCTGCTCGGCCTGGTTCCCTCACCCCCCCCCCAGTCCCTCACCCCCCCAACCCCCCGCCCCACCCGCTGCTTTCGGCTCTGTCCCTTTCGCTGTTGAGTTTTGTTTTGTTTTTTGTTTTGTTTCTTTGGCTTTCTTTGTTTTGATTCTGTGATTTGTTTGACGTCTTCGCTCAGATAAGAGAGTCTCTGATTGGCACGCACTCGATTAACAGCTAGACCAGCCCAGATAGTTCGCACGTTACTTCAAGCTTTTTCTCTTTTTTTGTAATTTCGTGAAGGTGCAGAGAGTATCGGAGGAGAGATTTAGTTTGTTTTTCTTTGTGTTTCTCTTGTAGAATTTCACATCTTGCTCAGATGAAATGATATTTATGTCTCTGCAGACTTCTGTGTGGCTAGGTTTGCTGTAGCATTAAGTTAAACCAGGATTTCAGAATTTCAAATAATTTCAAATAGTGGAAACCTCTGTTTTTGTTCACTTCTCTCTCTTTCTTCCCTTTCTCTACCTCTTTTTCTCTTTCTCTCTCGGGATTGAGGCTAATTTTATTGCTGGACAGGAACGCTGGTGTTCCTAAAACATCTCGTAGCATGTGACTGTTTTTCCTCCAAAACACAACAAAATAATGAAAAGTGAAAGAGACTCTGTGCTTTAATGTGGAGCCCTGTGTTTGGGTGAGAGACTCTGCGCTTTAATGTGGAGCCCTGTGTTTGGGTGAGAGACTCTGTGCTTTAATGTGGAGCCCTGTGTTTGGGTGAGAGACTCTGCGCTTTAATGTGGAGCCCTGTGTTTGGGTGAGAGACTCTGTGCTTTAATGTGGAGCCCTGTGTTTGGGTGAGAGACTCTGTGCTTTAATGTGGAGCCCTGTGTTTGGGTGAGAGACTCTGTGCTTTAATGTGGAGCCCTGTGTTTGGGTGAGAGACTCTGCGCTTTAATGTGGAGCCCTGTGTTTGGGTGAGAGACTCTGCGCTTTAATGTGGAGCCCTGTGTTTGGGTGAGAGACTCGCGCTTTAATGTGAGCCCTGTGTTGGGTGAGAGACTCTGCGCTTAATGTGGAGCCCTGTGTTTGGGTGAGAGACTCTGCGCTTTAATGTGGAGCCCTGTGTTTGGGTGAGAGACTCTGCGCTTTAATGTGGAGCCCTGTGTTTGGGTGAGAGACTCTGCGCTTTAATGTGGAGCCCTGTGTTTGGGTGAGAGACTCTGCGCTTTAATGTGGAGCCCTGTGTTTGGGTGAGAGACTCTGCGCTTTAATGTGGAGCCCTGTGTGAGATAGAGACTGTGCTTGTGTGAGCGGCTTTGTGCTTCCGTTAGTCCACACTGATGGAGAACGGCTCCTGCAGTTCCTCCAGTGGTCCAGGTCTCTGATGTCTGTCTGTCTGTCTGTCTGTCTCTTTTGTCTGCAGATGGTACAGATGGACCAAACGCTGCAGCGGGTGGCGGACGGGCTGAACATCCTGCTGGCCCAGCAGGGGCAGAGACAGGCGCCGGGAGGCGGAGTGGGGGGGCAGGGTGCAGCAGCGCACCTGGGGGGGATGTACAGCCTGCCCACCTATGAACAGCTCAACATTCCACCTGCCTCCGTCACCAAGGAGCACTGCTCCTGAACTGCTGCCTCACCTGAGACTGCGCGGTGTGGGTCACTGTAACTGCACACTGAGTCACTGTGACTACACACTGAGTCACTGTGACTACACACTGAGTCACTGTGACTCAGACACAGTGTGTAGTCACAGTGACTACATACTGAGTCTGAGTCACTGTGACTACACACTGAGTCACTGTGACTACACACTGAGTCACTGTGACTGCACACTGAGTCTGAGTCACTGTGACTACACACTGAGTCACTGTGACTACACACTGAGTCACTGTGACTGCACACTGAGTCACTGTGACTGCACACTGAGTCTGAGTCACTGAGTCTGAGTCACTGTGACTGCACACTGAGTCTGAGTCACTGTGACTACACACTGAGTCTGAGTCACTGTGACTACACACTGAGTCACTGTGACTACACACTGAGTCTGAGTCACTGTGACTACACACTGAGTCTGAGTCACTGAGTCTGAGTCACTGTGACTACACACTGACTCTGAGTCACTGAGTCTGAGTCACTGTGACTACACACTGAGTCCTGGAAAGTCCACTGGTGACTTTCACACTGAGTCTGGTCACTTGCTGCACTGCACACTGAATCTGAGTCACTGAGTCTGAGTCACTGTGACTACACACTGTGTCTGAGTCACTGTGACTACATTGTGAATCTTTGAGTTACTGTGAATCTACAAACCTTCTGTATTGTTGATATGGAATACTGTGTGTGGATAATACAATACATTCACTCCAGCTACACATGCAGCCACAGTGCACACACACACATACACACGCAACCACAATGCACACACATACACACACACACACATGTAACCACAATGCCCACACGCACACGTACACACACACACACACACGTAACCACAATGTGCACACACACGCGCAGCCACAATGCACACACACACACACACACATGCATGCACGCACACACACACATGCAGCCACAGTGCACACATACACTTACACACACACACACACACGCAACCACAATGCACACACACACATACACACACACACGTAACCACAATGCGCACACACACACACACACACACACATGCAGCCACAATGCACACACACACGTGTGCACACACACACACATGCATGCACGCACCCACACACACACACAGACATGCATGCATACACACACACACACAGACGCACACACATGAAATGCAACCACAATGCGCACACACACTCATGCATGCTCCCACACACACACACACACACACACACACACACACGTGTGCACAGACGAGCATTCACAGGCATGGGAACACACCACAAGTACGAGCACACAAACATGAAAGCCTGTGTCAGCATTCATTAAATTTCCTCTTGAAAGGCGTAGTACTGGCATTAAGAACGAAGTAAATCAGCGACCTGTTTGTAAATGCATTTTAAAGGTCACAAATACTGTAATGAAGGTCAGTGCAGGGGGTTATGTGATTTTAAACACCAGTGCTGATAAATCCAGATGTGCTGTTTAGAGGTGTTTAGTCCCCGAAAAGAGACCCAAGGCTGCGTGAGCTAATCTCTGTCCCGGGCAGAGCAGCCAGCTGCAGGTTGTGCTGGTCAGCAGATCCACCGCTCTGCTCGCCTATTCCGGCAGGGACCATTCTGTTAACGAGGCTAATGATGTAAAGGCTCCCTGTCTCTCTCCCTCTCCCACCCGATCTCACCCCCTCCTTCCCCTCTGTCTCTCTCCCTCTCTCACCCCCTCCTTCCCCTCTGTCTCTCTCCCTCTCCCACCCGATCTCACCCCCTCCTTCCTCTCTGTCTCTCTCCCTCTCCTACCTGATCTCACCCCCTCCTTCCTCTCTGTCTCTCTCCCTCTCCTACCTGATCTCACCCCCTCCTTCCTCTCTGTCTCTCTCCCTCTCTCACCCCCTCCTTCCTCTTTGTGTCTCTGTCTCTCTTTCTCCGTAGTATTTTGTCTATATACACTTTTATAAATGACTTGTTTTTATTATTGGAGAATAAAGGAGACCTTTAAAAAAAAAAAGTGCTTTGTCTCTGTCTCTCTCTCATACCCTCCTGTAGTCCACACGTTATCTTGCCACTTTCTCTTTGTGTGTTTATGACTATCCCCAGCTGTGCTGTGCTGTCCAGACAGGCTGTGCTGTGGGGAGCTGTGCTGTGCAGACAAACTGTGTTGTGGGGAGCTGTGTTGTGCAGACAGGCTGTGTTGTGGAGAGCTGTGCTGTCCTGTGTTGTGGGGAGCTGTGCAGACTGCGCTGTGTTGTGGGGAGCTGTGCTGTGCTGTGTTGTGGGGAGCTGTGTTGTGCAGACAGGCTGTGTTGTGGAGAGCTGTGCAGACAGGCTGTGTTGTGGAGAGCTGTGCTGTATTGTGTTGTGGGGAGCTGTGCTGTGCTGTGCTGTGTTGTGGAGAACTGTGCTGACAGGCTGTGTTGTGGAGAGCTGTGCTGTGCTGTGTTGTGGGGAGCTGTGCAGACTGCGCTGTGTTGTGGGGAGCTGTGCTGTGCTGTGTTGTGGAGAGCTGTGCTGTGCTGTGTTGTGGGGAGCTGTGCTGACATGACTGCAGCTTGTGATTCAAGGACAGCAGCTTGTCTGGAGATCCCTCAGGCCACGGTCCGCAGGACGCCTTTTCCAGGAACAACACAGTAAATCAGGGCTGTGTGTGTGTGAGAGAGAGAGATAGTGTGTGTGAGTGAGTGTGTGTGTGTCTGTGTGTGTGTGAGAGAGAGAGAGTGTGTGGGAGTGTGTGTGTGAGAGAGAGAGAGAGAGAGAGAGTGTGTGTGTCTGTGTGTGTGAGAGAGAGATAGTGTGTGTGAGTGTGAGGGAGAGCGAGAGAGAGAGAGTGTGAGAGAGAGAGAGAGAGAGAGACAGAGAGAGAGAGTGTGTGTGTGTGTGTGTGTGTGTGAGAGAGAGAGTGTGAGAGAGAGAGAGAGACAGAAAGAGAGTGAGTGCGTGTGTGCGTGTGCGTGTGACTGTGTGCGCGTGTGAGTGTGTATTTGCCCCAGGCTCACTGCATGTCTATCCAATCCCTTCTCCCAGTAGTTGCATGCTATTTCTAGGAACAACACCGAACAGATCAGGGCATTGTCTGTTTGATGTGTCCTCACTATGTGTGTGTATACTGTGTGTATGTGTGTGTGTGTGTGTGTGTGTGTGGTAGATCTATCCCTCTTTGTAAATCCTCTATCAGTTCTTACAGAGTCACGTATCTGATTACACAGTTCTGTATATACACAAACACTTTTAGCATTAATAAAAATGCATGTAAATGCTACAGCATGTGCAAAGAAACTGTGATCTCTGTTGTACCCGCCAGTTTTTGGGTGCTGTTCCAGCATGATTCACATGTGTGGGCGGCGAGGTGGGGGGGGGGGGTTACCGGGCTGTTTTGGTTGTTTTCTCCAGTCTCATCAACACTGGCATCTGAGTCTGTGCACGTTCTGCTGATTATTTTATTATAATAATAAATCTCTCTTTTCTATGACATGAAATGATACCTGACGTTTGTACTATTTGGAACTCAATAGAAGGATATTCTGTCGTTACAACGTGCTGCATGCAGTGTGAGTTTCTTCTGCACGCAAAAAGAGTCATTTGCAATATTTTTCTACTGTTCACACGCATTGTTAGCAACCGCAATGTCAGACTCTGACTGCAGTGAGTCATTGATCGTAACCTCACATGCGTTCAGCTTTTATTTAAAAAGGAGAACAGATACTTTTGTTTTTGTACTCATACGGAGAGTAACGGGCGTCGTAGTCCGACGAGTCACCGCACGGCTCGGTTGGCGGTTCACTTTCTTTGCATCGTGACCAAATGTTTGTGGGTCAGAACTTTGTGTTTTGACAGAGAGGCTTATTTTAAACCCTCAGAGCCTCCATCAGGGTGCCCAGTTT
>NC_057948.1:35504238-35521738 GCF_018555375.3 Anguilla rostrata
AAGAGATGACAGCAGTTGAGCAGAGTGCCTGTGTCACTGCGGGGTGGGGTGTGATGGAGAACAGGTTTCCCCTCCGAAAAAAAAACCCACAGAAAGAAAAAAAAAAACACACACAAAGGGGGTTTGGCTGAAAAGAGGTTTAGGGCTCCTATTGTCAGGACAGAATCACCATAAAAGTCAAAAATACGACAGGGCCCTTATCCTCAGTCCTCTCCCCTAAAGAGGCTATTGCTTTGAAAAGAAATAGATTTTTATTTTTATTTTAATAACTCAATTTCTAGTCTAAATCGAAACGATGTTCTGATCTGCATTCTGCACACAGGCAAACGGCGAATGAAAATGAGCCTGTGGGTTCACTGTGCTGCCGTTACACTCTACAGACGCAGCGGTTCCCTGACGTTGGGCTCTGCTCTGCGAAAAAAAAAAAGCGCATTAAAATCTGCCACGTGCACTATTACAGGGACGCAGTTCCATATGCATGTCACTTTGTGTTCAGTTATTCGTCGTGTATCTTTATTTGCCCCCCCCCCCCCCCGCGGGTGACCGTGCTGGATGCTTCTCCTGCGGGATGCCTGCGGATCGCACCCCAGTGAACCGAATTCCCCCGTGGCCTTTGCGGAACTCAATGGTCAGCAGACGCGGGTAATTTCCTAACACCCGTTGATAGAGTTTTCTCTGTACTCTCCATCACAGATCAGGACGGGAGGGGGTGGGGGGGGTGGGGGGTGGGGGGGGCTGGAGCAGCCCAAGGGGACCTTCTGTCATTTTAAATAGTTGATGAAAGTTTTTGAACCCTTCCCTCTGGGGGGTGTTGGCTGTAGAAAGGGGGGGGTATGTGTGTGGGGGGGGGGGCAGCCCATCTGGTCAGGACCACGGTGCTGTGGGACAGGGGTGTAGGAGGGCACTGTACTCATAACCGAAAAAACATCAGGTTCAAACCC
The DNA here is from genome assembly GCF_018555375.3 of Anguilla rostrata. Classification (NCBI taxonomy): domain Eukaryota; kingdom Metazoa; phylum Chordata; class Actinopteri; order Anguilliformes; family Anguillidae; genus Anguilla; species Anguilla rostrata. The sequence goes on from NC_057948.1 coordinate 35,505,180, forward strand.
CTACTGGAGCGCTGATGCTGTGACCTTGGGCAAGGTGTAGCCAAGATTAATCTAATAGGGAAACATTAGGGAGCGGATGAAGGTATTCCATGTGAAATGTATGTGAAATGTATTACATCATTGTGAGTTTTCACTGTAATTCAGGTATGGAAATTAATATTTCCACTTCAGGCCTGTTTACATTACATCTTATCCAAAGCGACTTACACAACTTTTTACATAGCATTTATATTGCATCCATTTATACAGCTGGATATATACTGGAGGAAGGCAGGTTAAGTACCTTGCTCAAGGGTACAATGGCAGTGTCCTGCCCAGGAATCGAACCTCTGTCGTCCGCGTTTATTTGGTTGACACTGAAATTTCTTGCTGAATTTTGCCTCTTGTGTTTCCCCTCCTTTCAATACTTTTCCAAATATATTTTTACCCAGAATTTCTTCGGATTTCAGCTCCCCTCTGACGAATTTCACAAGAGCGGCTTATACGGTAGTCTGTCACGTGCTGTGATACATATGGCTGAATGCCACTAGCACTGTTAAGGAGCGGTTGGTTGTAAATCATCTTCTTAAAATGCTCCAGTTACTTCAGTGCAAACCCAGCTGTACGCGAGAACACGTAAAAATTTGATTTACGCACGACGCCCTGGATGAGAAAATAAATAGGGTAATGGTGTGCATCTGAATACCTGAGGTTGAAATTCATCTTCCCTACGAGCGGCTTTTACGGTGCAGGTGAAATTGGCCTTGCCCTGCCGTGTTACGTCGCAGTGCAGTCAGTCAGTGCTCGCGACACCTGGTTTCGTGATTCTAGTTGGACGGTTCTAAACAGGAGACCTAGACGACAGACGCGCGGCTAACTGACCCGTTTCTGCAGCTCAGCTCATAAACGAAAATCCAAGATAAATGGCCAGCGGTATAAACGCAGAGGTACCGCACGCGGCACGCATACGCTACACAGTGCTCCACTGTTCGGGGAAACACAGCTGTGGGAATAGCGTTATGGTGCTCCACTTGCACAGGCTTTTTCAACGTGCGTTTTTTTTATTTTTTAGAACACGAATGTGCACCTGCATTGGAGACGAGGTTCACCAAGTGCACCTCGCGCAATCCAAAAACATAAGCCTAGACCGCAGCATTCAGACACACAATGCAGCATTACATTGTATCGGTGTCTGTTCTAACACGTTTACGTGTTGTAAGTCTAAATAAACAGAGAAATAAACGTGACTAAAGCGCTACATCTGTAGCGTTATCCGCAGCCGCGCAGCGTGCATGATCCTCTCTTCCCTGAAGCTCACAGTTCAATCCCTCTTGATGACTTGGATGAGCCGAGCGAATTGGCGTTTGTTGGAGTGTGTGTGGGGGGGGATGTTTAAAACGTGAACAGGGCCCCCAACAGAGAGCAGGCTCAGAAAAAAAAGGGAAAGAAAGAAAGAAGATTCTTGAAAAGCTGCCACGAGTTCCCCGTCAGTCAGCCTTCTGCGTGGCTGCGTCAATTAAGCTGTGCGCATTGTTGCACATGCGCATGAATACTGAGTAAAGGAACGCCAAAAAGGAGCCGGGGAGCGAACACACCCACACACATACGCGCGCGCGCACACACACACACACACACTGGCACTGTGGAACAATGCAAAGTATAACAATAGAAAACAGTGTCCTTTTTCACTCCAGTGTTCGTGCTGTGGATTGTCTTCATAGTCTCAGGAATGAAATTACTAGGCCTAAAATCATTTCTTAATTCGTTTCACGCACTCTGCGACCGTTTTAGATTATATGGCACTGTGATTACAGAAAATTGCACCAAAAACATTATTCACTGTTAGCATTACTGGCCCTGTCCCATTTTTTAGATTTCAGTGGGGCATTTTGGAGATGTATTCTGTCGGAACCGTATTTGTATTTGTAAGGAAGACGACTAAATGGACAAAGCGTTCAACTCCTCACAGATTAGCCAACGCGTCTTTTCATATTGTCATCGAGGTGCTGACTGAGTAGGCCTACGTCCAAAAAAAAAAAAAAAGACAATGGTCTATAAACGTACAGACGTGAACAAACCCTTCCATTCGTCACGCTAGGGGGAGAATTGGGGTTGGGTTGAAAAAAAATTAAAGTGATGCGAGTTTTGGGGGGCCCAGGGGGAGCGGGGAGCTTTAATTTGGTGACAAAACCTCATTTGCAGGTCAATGCGATGGCACACTCGCCTCTCCTCTCGCTCCAAGTCCCCTTTGTTCCCTATAGCCTGCTCCGCTGCCAGATGGCCGTGGAAAATGCTAATTCTCTTTGGCTGAATTTTTCTCCTTTTTGTATTTAATTGCGGTCTTTGCAGATGGGGTCTGTGGAGTGTGTGCCTTATTCAAATGGGATTTAGTTTTTATATTCTTTTTTTTTTCTAGGCACGTTTCTTACCTCGCATGTGAGTCGAGCAGCGTCTGGCATCTGACGGCCAACTTTTCAGAGAAAGCACAGTGCGGACGTCTGCGGACCAGTCGGGGGTGATTCAGGCGGAGGGCCTTACCGAATGGTTCAGCGGCATTAGGTTTTTTGTTGTTTCTGTTGTTATTTACACAACATTTTCGTTTTTTCATTTCAGCTTGCAATAAAGCGAAAGTGTTTTGAAAGCCACGTCAATGGTTAACATCGCCTCAGAAAGCACTATTGAAATCTAAAGCCACCCTGTACTTTTGGCCGAATCGCTTTCTTGCTCTCGTGCGACTAAATTAAACTAGTTCTCAGATGGGATCGGGTCACTGTCCCAGTGATAATGACAGTTGTACGGGTGTTTTAAAATGCATTAATCAGAGCAATTAATTAGTAAAATGAAATATTTCTTTTTCGATAAGCCGAGGTAACCGAGAAATAGGCACTGTCGCTGAAACATCCAAAATTCCAGGCCCGTGCCACCGATGCGTAGTGTAGGCTGCGCACTGCTTGAATTTATACAAACATATAGGTGGCATAAAGACTGGTTTTAACAGATCGCGGAAAGAAAAGAGCACGTGGCTCATGCTTCATATCATATTAGTGTCACGGCTATGTAACTGACCGTCCGAAGAATCAAGCATATCCAAACGCATCATAAAAAACAGAACACGCGCACACATACACATACACATGCTATTATAACCTGACACTGTTTTCAATATATTTATGAAAAACGATGTTGTATACTAAATTATGTACATTCTCATATCTACATTTATGAATTCTCATATTTAAAAATACTGTATTACTTTTTTTTTTTAAAGAACATTTCTTCAACTAACATTATGCGTTTTTATAACATATTTAATGCGATTTCAGTGAGAAACCAATCCAGTAAATATCACATGATAATAATATTTCTGGGCTCGATCTTTTTATCGTAACACTTTGTGTTGATTTTACGTTTTTAGACATGTTTTTAAAATTTGATCTGTTTTATCTATATAATATAAAATAAATACATTTCCGCGTACTTGTCTTTTATTTTTGTTTGCACTCAGCTGTGATGATGCCGTACACCTGACTCAGAAGATGAGCAACGGAACTTTGCTTAAAACATGAACTGGATATAAAAACAATTGGCATTAAAATGGTCATTTTAACAGTTTCGTTGTTTTACGATAAATCTCACGGTTGGGAGTCATCTGCTTCTAATAATAAAATTAACAAAACTATGGGAATACATTTGATGTTTTTCTGGCTCAACGTTATTTTACAGTCTAGGCCTACATTAGGTTTTTTTTTTTTTAAACTAAATGTGGATTAAACAAACTGAAACTTTTCAACAAAATGAAACGAAATTTTGAATCAAGAAATTTATTGAGAATAAATGACTTTTTGATCGTTTAATTCATGATCATTTTATTCATTGACCTGTATTGATCTGCGTAAGGCACAGAAACTCGAAAAAATATGTTGATCCGTTTGTGCACCACGTTGCTGAAATAATGCAATGTCTAAGAATCTTTGCGAAACTATAGGTCAAACGCAGCTACATGATCCTTGCATGCGGGGAACTTCATTAAACCGAATTGTAGCCGGACAGCTGCTATCTCGAAATTATTAAGTATTGTGAATTTAAAGCTAAGTTTATTGAACGTCGTAGTCTCTCGGGGGGCATATGGCTTCTAATTAGCTGGATATCCTCCATAGTTTAATTATATTTTTTCGCTCATTCGTATCAATGGAGAGGCAAACAAAGTTGCCATTGTTCTCAAATGCAGGACATTATGTGGCTGAATTAATGGATCTTGGCTATGTCTACATGGATTTGCCATATGGCTACAAAGGGGAGAAGAATGGAGACGGAGCGCTTTGTGTTGGAAATGAGAACGAGGGAGTCAAAAGTACGGACAGAGTGCGCGTGTTTGTTTGCGCTGGCGGGACTAGGCGGCGGTAATCGCGCAACAATGTATCACACATTTTTACGCGGGCATTACCCGCGGAGTCACTAAGGCGGCTCGCGCTTCGGAGGAAAAAAAATGATTTGATGTTCTATAAAATGTTCTTTTAAGGCTGCATGCTATATATATTGATTTTCTTCCCCGATTCTAAGCCATTGTTACTACATGGGGGCGAAAATGAGCGCGGGGTCTTGCGCGGCGTCAGCTGCTTCCATACAATTAAATGTAAACTTGAAAGTATAGCCAACTGAACAAGCACGTTTAAAAAAAAGAAGAAAAAAAAAGAAGCTGGGCATTACAAAGCCACGTCTTTTCTCTCCCCCCGAAGGCAGGTGGCCTCCGTGACGGAGGTAGTGCGGCGCGTTGTTTCCACGGGGGTAAACAGCGCTGGTAAGAGGTTCTTTAGAAGAGTCATTGAGTGTGCACTGAATGTGGGGGTGTCTCCGTGGACAATACGGGGGTCCCAAAGGCACCTGCTTCAGTTCTTTATGGGGGGGGGGAGAGAAAGCCCCTTTAAATCCCCACCCTATATCCCACAGCTGCCCCCTTCGCCGCAACAGCGACGTGCGGGATTGAGTATTCATTGTGATACTTGCTTGTCGTACGTGTTTATTTTGCATAGCCCACTGCAGTTGAAATAAGAAGCATACTGTTTGTACAATTTACTTTCATATTTTGTAGCAAAGTTGCCTCTTGAATGCAAGGTTGTTGGGCATGTGCAAAACCACGTGGTGCTCTATTAAATGAACACTACACAAAACGAAGAGGAAACAAAATATGCTATAACAATAATAATACTGTATGTGTCTTACGGGCCTCTGTGTCTGTTGGGTGTCGTTTAAAATCTCTTTAACAGGAATTTTGACCTTTTGATCATTTAACTGTAAAGCAGGTTTTACACCGGCTAGATGCTTTAAAAAGTAAGCATACAGATTCACTATGAGTGTCAACAGCTTTCTGGCCTAAAGGTTTTTTCCCCCTGCTACCGTGCCTAAGCTCGGTTTTTTTTTTGCACATTACATTTGCGGCGCGTGAGTTTGTGATCCCAACGGCCGCGTGTCCTTAAAATCCGAGGTTAATTCTTACTTTCCACGCAGTGAAACGAGCATAAAGAGGATTTTCGAGACGGACGTAAGCCGGGAAAGATCACGGCCCTGTTGTGTCTGGTGCGGGCGACAGAACTAGAGCAGCAGATGCTGGATAGCCTATAAACTAATGGCGGCTTGGTGGACCAGGGGAGGATTACGGGGGGGAGGGGGTGTCAATCAGGAAAAAACGAATGCTAGCATTTGTCAGTCTTTGTTAGGCCGGATCGTTTGGAGACAGGTGTGTTATGTATATATGCGAGATCCCGAAAGCGGACGTGTCCTGTAGGTTTCAAGCGCGAGAATAACGCAACAAATAAATAAATAAATAATAAAAGCAAGACAGGCCAGGATAAATTGGCGTGGACAAAAAAAGAAATACATTTTAAAAAATATGGAAAACTCAACACAACTTCGTTAGAAGAGCAAAATAACGTTTTATTTTGTTTTCGTGGAACACAAGTAGAGGGCAGTGATATATGAAACGGCTCAGAAACACAATGGACCCTACTTTCAAGTGTACTATTGAAAGCTACATTACTGATTGCAAAACATCACAATATAAAAACACTTTGAAAATAAAAAAAACGTCGCCCTTTGGCTACGACAGGCATTTGCAAATAAGGTGAAACATAAATAAAAAAATTATAAGTTAGAATATTCTTTAAAAAATATATATTTACACAACTCAAGATACATATTTTTCAACAGAAATAATATATAACTCAATAGTCTTTTTTAAAGCTGTACACTTTTGGCCAGTGTAGACATTTAAAGTTACTTAAGATTGCACAGTTGTTAATGTATTTTAACACTGTCATGTGACTGCACACGAAGCCACAAGTTTGCTACATTTGTCTGAATTAAGTCCTTCGGCGAGTACGCTCTCCACCGCAGTCCAGAGAGGCGACGCGTGCGCCCCGCGCAAGAGCGCCAAGCAATGGACGACCGTACGCGCGGTAACTCTCTCCGTGTCCTCCTCTCCCTCTGGCTGCTCGCGGAAGAAACGGTCTTCACAATCTCGCAGTGCAAAATGCCTGTCGGAAAATAGAAGTAGCACGTTATAGATACATTTCATACGGTTTGCTTTATCTTCACACACGTTCCCCCGGACAAGAAAATGCACGAGTCAGCTATTTCCTGAGAGGCACACATACAGAGAAACACAATCGTATCCTTTTCCTGCAAACGTCACCATCTAGTAGAACCTTTCCCGCCAAAGTGACGTACATTCCCCTCCCCCCTTTCTTACGCTCTCCCAAGCGAAGTCACAACCGAGATTCATGACTGTTCAAAGAAAATCAGGTAACACTGTAATGAGATCTCCAGTCGCATGGCAACGTACTATAACCACCGCCTATGGTTAACGGTCACAGCGAAACCTAACATTTGACTCTCACCATAAATTTAAAGTGAGTCGCATTTAAAAAACACAGACACATACATACCTTTTTAGCGAATTCGTTTCCGTGGAGTCTGTTCCACTGGAATTGCGAGTGTAGAATTCTGGGAGGAGTTTTCGCTTTGCTTCGCTTCGGACATTCTTTTCCTTTTCATGTAAAAATCTATTTTAAAAGAAGGGTGAAATTTACGTTAATAAATGTTACCCATATTAAATAGTGGTTACACTCAAATGCGTAATACCGTCGCGCACATTGATCTCCATTTGGCTTGCTGCGTTAAGAGAGACCCGAAAGTATACGCTTACCTGTAATGTGTGTTGTGGTGGTCGTTGTCAGCTCAGTAGTGGACGTCCTTTTCCGTCGGGCGCACACGGCGGCTTTGCGCTTTGGCTTCCCTGAGTTCAGTCTGTCCGAGCAGTTCTCCTGGTTTAACTCGCCGGAGCGGGGCAGGGTAGCTTCGGGAGTGGATAAGCGGTCATCGACGGGGCGAGGTGCCGGCACGTCCTGCGTAGCACAGTCCCTGGGAGCCATGTCCGAACACGGCTTCACCTTCGCCGGCACGGACACTGCAACCCTCTTTCTCCCCGTCTGCACGGACTCCTGGTAGAAGACGGGTGTCGAGTCCGTAGGCGTTTCCTCCCACTCGTAATCTCCAGACAGCGGAGTATCCGTCTCGAAGTTAAAGTTCCACCGGCGCTGGTCCCGGTCGGAGATTTCCCGCAGCTGCATTTTCATCTCCCGGTTTAGCTCTTCGTGATCCACCGGACCGAAAAGGTTCCTGCAGGCGCTGGTGCGTGCGTGCAGCGGAAAGGTTCTCCGCGCGGCCGGCCGCTCCAGAGTGCTATTCGATAGCTGGACATTTGACATTGTGAAATCTCGATATCCAACAAGAATAAGAAAAATGCAAAAACAAACTCAATGTCGTTGCCCCAGGAACGCTGTAGATTTCCAGACGGAGCTTGGTCGGCTATTTCGTGTGTATGTTTACGCTCTTTTTTTCCCAGTCAGCGCAGAGGTACATGAGAGTACATTTAAATGTGTGGCACAGCTGTGTACTAAAACTGGTATTTAAAGTCCCCAAGGTGTGCAGGTTTGTATAGCCACATCGCCGACCTTCCCATTGGCTTAGCTATATCCCGCCCTCTCGTGCTGGACACGCCTCTACTCCACTCACATTGGGCTGGGAGCGCCCTTGGATCGGCGCCAGCTCAGCGAGGTCTGTGATTTGTCCCCGGCATGTCAGCGTTGTGGGTGATTGAGGTGCTGCCGCACAGCCGATGTGTAGTTGTTGTTGCCCGAGGAAGGTTTTGCTTACGATGTAGTTTTTTCCCCCCCTCAACCCTCACCACCATCCCCCACTTTCTCTCTGTCTCCTTGCTTCTCAAATCCCTTGCTAGCCACGTCCTGCAAGAGAACTTACTACTTACTCTATGGCAACGAAGTGTGTAGAAATTGCATAGATTTAAAAAAAGGGAAATGTACTGTTTTCCAAAAAATGAAATACGTTGCATGCAACACTCGGTGACAACGTACTATATTGTTATACAATAACAAAAAAATAAAAATTCTATATATATATATATGTGTGTGTGTGTGTGTAGTTTCACCATCCAAGTTACTTGTAGCTACCCTTTTCTAACGAAGTCGGGGGAGTTTTAACCTTTAACCGACTAGCCTAGAATGGCTACTGGCTACTGTAGCGTATTATTTTTTCATAATCTGGTCACAACCAGAGAGATGCGATTCCAGAAGTGGTCTAGAATTCACGCGAGTAGTCAGTGTTATTTCACGCAAGAGACAAAAGAACTGAAAAAATCAAGTGAAGAGCCAATGTAATTAGCTTTTACACACGAATTTGATGCAATCAGTGTGGCACTTAATGGGAAAATGTAATCACGCTCCTCAATTGTTAGATCGAAGTAATCATAGGTTACAATAGTAGCAAAACTGCAAAATGTGCTGGCAACTTGAAGAAAATATGCAAATGTTTAAAACACATTTATTAATGCGATTTGGAAAGGTGTTGATATTTATATTCTAATTATTTTTTCCTTTCTTTTTTGCTCGTAACGACAAGCGAAAACAGCTATGGAATTGCAAACTAAGAGGGTAATTAGCAAGTTCAGTAATGGTGTCCTTTGAAAGCATTTGATGTTTTAGCAGATGGAATTTTGATTCCCTCTGAATGAATGAATACAAGCGTTTTGCTTTATTTTGAAACAATAGACTGATTAGAATTACCGACGTATGTTCGTTAAAACTGGAGCTCTCTCGTGCGTAAAATACGGCGATGATGTACACTCTGTTACACATAAATTATACACCCGTACTCCGAACAATGGCAATACACATTTAAAGTGGGGAGTACGTTTGAGTTGATAGTCGCGTGAATGTGTGAAAACAGCGCCATCCTTTGTTTGGCTGTTAGTGTAGGCGAGAAACCGTCTGATTGTCGAAGACAATCAGTTCGATGATAGTTTCCATCAGGACTGTTTTGCATTCATGGAAACCTACGGTGTTTTGTTGAATTTTAACTTTATATAATTTCGAGTTGGGACTTTAATTCCATATTTTATTTTGTTATTTTCAAACAGTTGTGCTTAATGTCTTGTTATCATGGGCAAAACATATTTTTTCATCTGCTGGTATTAATGTTTGAAAGTCGTATGCACTTTGTTCATGTTGCCGGGCCCGTTCTGTTAAATAATATCGCGCAAATATTAGTGTAGACTAATCATTCTTGCGTCGTTTGCGTAAGAGAAAGCTCGTGTATTTCACAAGTGAGGCTTGCATGTTCAAATACGATTTTCTTCTTATTTAAAATCAACGAACAACTCGCTTGTTTAATATATCTGTATTTGTGTGAATATATATGCGTGCATATGATTAGTTAAATACGTATTCGTTCTATATTTTATATGTATGACTAAATTATTTTAATTACTGTACTGTAAAAAGCCTTTTGCGATGTGATGTCGCCTCCTGGTGGCTAAAATACGTAATATCACGTTGGAGATTGTTTCTGTGGGTGTCCTGTGTTCTTCGCTGATGCTGGACACATTGTGTGTCCATAAAATGCAATGCTGTTTTGTGTGTCGGAGGAAAAACAGTTTTTTAAAATATTTTTGGCTGAAGGCATTTCATTTGTTTAGTTTTATTTGGAATGGAACTTTATTTTTCAAACTCCAGTACTGTGGGCACACCCATGGAGGGAGTGCCCCATCCCAGCACTTTTTTGTAATTTGTATTTGTCCTAATACTGTAGCTTATTCTTCTGCTTAGTTGGCTTTGCAGAGGTTAGGTCTGAATAGTGTTCACTGTGTGAACTAAACTGTGTTCTTGGCTAGAAATAGCTGTACAAAATAAGTATTGTACCTTACTGAACCTGTGTTTAGCAGTTGTCTATGACAATGAAATGCACTTTTTGTACGTCGCTTTGGATAAAAGCGTCTGCCAGATTAATGTAATGTAATGAGGTGTTTATGTTTGTTACAACAGCCAGTACATCCCAAGATCACGCACACACACACATGTGCACACACACGCACGCACATACACACACACACACACACACACACTCTCTCTCTCTCTCTTTCACACACACACACACTCTTTCGCTCTCTCTCACACACACACACACACACACACTCTTCCTCTCTCTCTCTCTCTCACACACACACTCTTCCTCTCTCTCTCTCTCACACACACACACACACACACACGCACACTCTTCCCCTCTCTCTCTCTCTCTCTCTCTCTCACATACACACTCTTCCCCTCTCTATCGCTCTCTCTCTCTCACACACACACTCTTCCCCTCTCTCTCTCACACACACACACACACTCTTCCCCTCTCTCTCTCTCTCTCTCGCACACACACACTCTTCCCTCTCTCTCTCTCTCTCTCTCTCTCACACACTCTTTTTTTTACTGATCAGCCTATGGTCAGCCCAGCAGGGCTGGGTCACACGCAGGCCGGGCTCTCCACTGATCTCAGGTCAGCCCAGCGTCAGCACGGCAGGGCTGGGTCACACGCAGGCCGGGCTCTCCACTGATCTCAGGTCAGCCCAGCGTCAGCACGGCAGGGCTGGGCCACACGCAGGCCGGGCTCTCCACTGATCTCAGGTCAGCCCAGCGTCAGCACGGCAGGGCTGGGTCACACGCAGGCCGGGCTCTCCACTGATCTCAGGTCAGTGGGTCAGGAGCTAGCGGTGGGTACTCCGCCGCCGTCGAGGCCGTGCTCCTACGCGGAGCTGCTGGGAGCCGCGACTGTCGTCATGGCGATGCCCCGGCTGCACCTGCCCTGTGGGCAGGGCCGGGTGGGCGGGGCTGAGACCGGCTCACCTGTGCGGTGTTTCCTGGTCTGGAGCTGGAGCTGGGAGCTGGCAGGTGAGGGGAGAGGAGAGCAGCACAGAGTCACAGGGCACGCCAGCATGCCAGGACCACGGGACCGGGCACAGGTGGGTACCAGCCCCCGGAGCGTGTGTGTGTGTGAGAGAGAGAGAGAGTGTGTGTGTATGTGTGTGAGAGAGTGTTTTGTGAGAGAGTGTGTGTGTGTGAGAGTGTGTGTATGAGAGAGAGTATTTGAAAGAGTGTGAGTGTGTAAGAGAGAGAGTGTGTGGCAGTGTGTGTGTGTGAGAGCAAGTGTATGAAATAGTGTGTGAGAGAGTGTGTAAAATAGTGTGTTTGTGTGTATGTATGTGAGAGAGAGTATATGTAAAATAGTGTGTGTGTGTGTATGATAGAGAGTGTGTGTAAAATAGTGTGTGTGTATGTGTGTATATATGTATGAGAGAGAAAGAGAGCGAGAGTGTGTGAGAGAGAGTGTGTGTAAAATAGTGTGTGTGTTTGTATGAAAGAGAGAGAGCGAGAGAGTGTGAGAGAGAGCGTGTGTGTAAAATAGTGTGTGTGTGAGAGAGAGAGCGAGAGAGTGCGTGAGAGAGAGAGAGAGAGAGTGTGTGTATGAGAGTGCGAGAGAGTGTGTGTTGCTGCACTTGTCCCAGTCTCTCTCTCTTACAGGTGTTTGCAGTAGTCTGCCAGGTGCGGATCTCTGTACCCTGTTTAGATGGGGAGAGTATGGTCAGGGGAGGGGGAGGGGGTGTCAGTTGATGTACTCAAATTAGCAGAGATCATTTATATTCTGCATTACAGACCTTTTTTTTTGTTTTCACGGCCGTCTCTGAGACGTGTAGCCAGTTAAAAGGGCCGGACTGTGCTGATCTGATGCGCTTGCCCTGTCCTCCCCGACGTCCCGTCAGGCTGTAAGGTTCCCTGCGGTTATCGCGTTTCGTTCTGAAGGGGCTGAGTGTTCTGGACGAGGCCTGAACTCGTGATAAAATTTAAAAAAAAAACGTTAATTTTACTGGTGCGGTTGGTTTATGATTTTTTTGACGGGTCTTATCTTGTTCTGGAGCGAGCGCAATCGTCTCCGTACTTTCGCGACTTTAAATAGGCAAATGTGAATAATTAGGCGCCATTTGAATGCGCACATCCTCGCTCTCTCTGTGTCAGGCCGTCCAGCGCTGCGTTCGCTGATGCGTAAAAGTTTGAATAATTTCTTGGGGGAAGCCGCTTGTCAGGATTTACACACATTCCAGGAATAAGCCATACGTAAGTTAACCTTTGTGTTGTTCTTTAGGTCAGAAGTAACCCCTCCCTTTCACCACATGAAAACCCTCAAAATAATGTTTTCCGGCATGAAATTTGATAAATTTGATTAGCTGGAACGACCCTGCCATGAGAGAAAGTTAAACATTACCATCAGGATGCAAAATGTATTTTTTTAACCCTGCGGTTATGAAGTCAGAAGTCAAAATGAAAGTTAAGCGTTGCCTGTCTGCTACAGCAAAAAAAAATCAATTATGCTGTGTGTTTAGTAGTCAAGATGAGTGGGCATGGATTGCCTGCACAATATGAAGTCAACACGAGAGTTAACGCAACACTAACACAACACAACGAGCTGCACGGTGGTGTGGATTACAGTACCTTTGCCTGCTATCTCCAGCTGATTGAGAGCAGCCTTTTTATCGAGCTGAATTTACTGGGTGTGAGTGCAGGAGTGTAAAAGACTAGGAGTACCTACAATACCAGCCTTCAATTGTAGTTTATCTCTCTATTCAAATACTCCCATGGTGGAGCCCATGCTGGCCTTTCTTACGCCTGTCCTTCTAGGGATAGTCACGTCATTCTCAGGTGTTTTTATGCCCAGGTGAAGCAAAACTGGTTTGTGAAACAGCATACAGGTGTACACGCACAGGTGCTGGACAGATACACACAGGTATCAAACAGATACACACACAGGCAACACACAGGTACACACACAGGTACCAGACAGGTACGCACACTGGTACCAAACAGGTGTGTGCACAGATACTGTACAGGTACACACACAGACACTGGACAGGTATGCACATGGGTAACAGACAGGTACACACACAGGTACCTGTATCAGTATCGGACATGCCTTACCTGAGCAATGCAGGAATAGAGGTGTCTAAACAGGAAATAACCTGGGCTGATATTTGTGTTGTTAAAATAGAAAGGTACAAGCACAAGACAGCAAAATACAAGGGAAGGGCTTAACGACACCCGATATTTACTCTGAATAAATCTGTAGTTTAACGTTTGAGCCCAAGATATTTCACGGTGAAATGATTTTTGGTGCTCTGTTGGGATTTGGGATTTTACATTTGTATATTATTCTTCGGTGCTTGAAAGGTTTCCTGGAATGATTGACAGGGAGCCTTGGGGAGCGTGTTTATTGAAGCCTGGCCTGAGTCGGTCCCTCTGTCAGCACGCCCAGTATCGTTGCCAGTCCCCATGCAAATGGCAGCTTTGCATAGAGCCCGAATGGCGGATGACCTGCCGCCCCCCATGGCCCTGCTGCTCAGTGACATGGAGCCGCTCTCCACATCATTTGCACTTTCACCTGAAAAACGACAGAGAGCGTGTGAGCGCTAAGCCCTGCTGCTAACCCAGAATGAGTAACCCGGCCCCCAGCCCCCCACCCCAACCCTGCCCTGCAGCCCTGCTGCTAACCCTGCTCCACTCCTGTCCCCAGCCCTGCTCCCAGCCCCCCACCCTGCCCCCCAGACCCCACTATGCCCTCCAGCCCCCCACCCCACCCCAGCCCCACTATGGTGTTACCCACCCCAGGTGTTACCCAGGTACTCTGCAGCCTGGAGGGAATGATCCTGAGATCAATCTCGGCGTCTGTGCAGTTTTTTTCAGCGAATTCGTGTTGATTTTTGCTATTTTTTAATTTAATACAAAATGTAGCCTGTGCAGTTCATAGCATTAATTCCCAGAGAATCTCTTTTGTATCTAGGTAACATTTGTATTGTAACTGGAGTATCGTGAATGGAAATCGAATCAAACAGGGAGATGACTGCCAATAGCCAGCTCTAGTAAAAATGATTTAGGATAAGTAATGGGTGGTATATGTGTGTGTTTGAGCCCGTGCAGCTGGGTGTGGTGTGCCTGATACAGCGGCTCTCTCCACAGATTTAATGTTACGCATTATAAATGTTTGTGACACTGCGCTGGACTGCCTATATGAGTGTGCATGTGGGGAGAACTCTGGGTCCTGCTGGATGGGTAAATAAGGATGAAAATGTGTGTTCATCAGGGTGGAGCTACTGCAGGTCAGAGGTAGCAGGGTGGACTTTACTCACCACAGAGCACTCTCACCACAGAGCACGCTCACTACAGAGCACTACGCCTTCACACATCAAGAACTCACACGCATCACTAAAGAGCCCCACTCTCACCACCAGAGCACACCTACACCTCAAAGAGCATGGCTCACCACCATAGAGCACACTCACCACAGAGCACTCTCACTAAAGAGCACGCTCACCACAGAGCACACTCACCATAGAGCACACTCACTAAAGAGCACGCTCACCATAGAGCACTCTCACTAAAGAGCACTCTCACCATAGAGCACGCTCACTAAAGAGCACACTCACAATAGAGCACGCTCACTAAAGAGCACACTCACCATAGAGCACACTCACCATAAAGCACACTCACCATAGAGCACACTCACTATAGAGCACTCTCACCACAGAGCATGCTCACTAAAGGCATCTGTGTGTTCTAGTATGCTAGACTGCTGTGATACACACACACACACACACACACACACACTCAAAACACCATGCATGCGCACACACACATGCAAACAATTCACATCCACTCATATTTCACTCACGTACCCATACACACTCACACACACACCTATGCACACAAGTCGCATGTATAGCCATACACAGACATTTCATATGTATGCATACATACATTAACTTCACACACTGCTTCTCTCTTGTTATTGTACTGCTCTTGAGAGAGAGAACACCAGATCACAGGTGGGCTGTCAATCGCAAGAACAGTGCGGACTCGCCCCTTGGTTTGAACATGTGTACTTTAAATTGTTTAAATTGTGGCTCGTTTGAAGCTTAGTGCTATACAATATGCCCCCAGAATGCACCTGGTCTCTCACCTTTTGCTCCCTGTGCAAATCGGCATGCAAATGCCCCACCTGTGCCACGCCCGCTGGGATGGCGTAAGATACAGGTGTGCCCCATCTGTGGGATCTCTCCTCACCTAGGAAACGGACAGAAACGGGGGGGGGGGGGACGCGTTTGCGTGGGGGGAAGATGTGACGTGGGTCCCCCCTTCCTGTGGCTGAGAGGTCCCATCGGAATCTCTCCCCCCTCCCACACCACCCCCCCCTCCACCCCTCGCCTATGCATGTGAGTGGAAGCTTCCCCTCAGGTGTGCGCTAGCCAAGCACAGCAGGCTCTGTGTTGGACAGTGAGGGCTGTAGACCAGTGGGAACCAACCCTGTACCTGGAGATCTGCCGTCCTGTAGGTTTTCACTCCAGCCCTAATCTGGCACACCTGACTCTTCTGTTTGGCAGCTGAATGAGATCTCTAGCTGTTGAATGAGGTGGGGCTTTGTTGGGGTTGGAGTGAAAACCTACAGAATTGTGGATTTCCAGGAACAGGGTTGGGCAGCCGTGCTGTAGTTGGTTAAGAACAGAGGGGTGTTGATGTGTTGTTCATGTGTTTGGCCAGCAGGGGGAGCCCCTGCCTCTGTGTGGGCAGTGTGGGAAGGTGGTGGAGCTGACGAAAGAGCAAAGGTGAGGGGAGGAGGGGGGTCTTGGGGGTGAGGGACTCAGGTGACTGGTGCATTTCAGGGATTCTGGTTTGTTAAAAGTGTTTTTGTATACATGCATGTGTATGTCTGTGTGTGTGTGTATCTGTGTGTGTGTGTGTGTGTATCTGTGTGTGTGTGTGTGTGTATGTGTGTATCTGTGTGTGTGTATCTGTACAGCTCAGGGCAGGCCTGTCGCTGTTGGGCGCTGCTGGATGAGGGGGTGGAGCTTAGAGAGAGGGACAGTAAGAGGCGGAGCAGCTTGAGCTGGGCAGCTGGGCGTGTGGGAGACATAGACTTCACCAGCCCCAACAAGACCAGGGGAAAGGTACTGTACTCTATACACAAACACACACATTCACTCACGCACACACATACACACATACACAACACACACACATTCACTCACACACACACTCACACAAACACACACGCATTCACTCACACACACTCACACAAACACACACGCATTCACTCACACACACACACACACACACACACACACACACACACACACACACTCA
>NC_057948.1:35524238-35554238 GCF_018555375.3 Anguilla rostrata
TTTTGGATAAATGTGCTCTCCAGGGCCTGTGTGTTTGTACGGGATCTGTGGGTGGAAAGTCAGGTTGAATGACAGTTTATGTACTCTGCAGTGTGCCTGCCTATCAGAGTTGGGATCAATTCCATGTCAGATCAACAAATTCAATAGCGACAAAAAAAAATCCTGAAAGAAGATCGTGGACATTTGCCAGTTCATAAATGGTCTTTCATTTCATTTCCCGAATTGAATTGGCCCTGACCCTGGAACCAATCAACCAAAACTCTTCTCTGCCCGCCCCCCTCCCCCCCCACCCCCCGTCCTCACCCCCCCAGCCTGAGCACCCTGCAGTCTACCCCACTGAGGAGCTGCCCTACGGGGCGGTGTACTCTCTGGACTCTAACCACTCCCACTTCGTCCTGGTGGAGGACGACCCGGAATGTTCCGGAAGCACCAATGAGATGAGGGTCAAGCTCCTGAAGTACATCTCCCAGCAGCGCACCGGATACGGGGGTGAGAATGCACCAGCCTGCCCCCCTCCCCCACACGCAACACAAACACACACACACGCACATGGACCTGAGGGGGGGGGGTGTGTGGGAGGCTTTTTTGTACGTCGCTTTGGATAAAAGCGTCTGCCAAATGAATGTAATGTAATGGACCTACACCCACGCACACGTACAGTCTTCCTCACACACACAATCACCCACACACAGAAAACACATACACACACACACAATGTCCCACACAATCTCCCACACACACACACACGCACACACATAATCTCCCACACACACACATGCACACACACAATGTCCCACACAAACACACACACACACACACACACATACACATACACAATCTCTCTCACACACATACACACACAATTTCACATGCACACACACAATCTCCCACACACACACACAAACACACACACACACACATAAAATTATAAAAAGGAAACTTTTAAAAAAAGTTTTCAGGGAGGTTGACCAAGAGATATTAATTTATGGGGACCAGTCTACAACACAAGTGTTGCTGTAGGGACCTTGAAGTGTTCAGCAGTGGGTGTTGTAGGGAAGTGTTCAGCAGTGGGTGTTGTACTGAAGTGTTCAGCAATAGACATTGTAGTGAAGTGTTCAGCAGTAGGTGTTGTAGAGAAGTGTTCAGCAGTAGGTGTTGTAGTGAAGTATTCAGCAGTAGGTGTTGTAGTGAAGTGTTCAGCAGTAGGCATTGTAGTGAAGTGTTCAGCAGTGGGTGTTGTAGTGAAGTGTTCAGCAGTGGGTGTTGTAGGGAAGTGTTAAGCAGTGGGTGTTGTAGTGAAGTGTTCAGCAGTGTGTGTTGTAGTGAAGTGTTCAGCAGTAGGCATTGTACTGAAGTGTTCAGCAGTAGGCATTGTAGTGAAGTGTTCAGCAGTGGGTGTTGTAGTGAAGTGTTCAGCAGTGGGTGTTGTAGTGAAGTGTTCAGCAGTGGGTGTTGTAGTGAAGTGTTCAGCAGTGGGTGTTGTAGTGAAGTGTTCAGCAGTAGGCATTGTACTGAAGTGTTCAGCAGTGGGTGTTGTAGTGAAGTGTTCAGCAGTAGGCATTGTACTGAAGTGTTCAGCAGTGGGTGAAACTCTCTGTTTGTGTCTCGGTTTCCCTCTGTAGGGACGGGCAGTTTTGAGATCCCGGTGTTGTGCCTGCTCGTTCACGGAGAACCCAAGATCCTGCAGGTCAGTGGCCCGCCGTTCCTTCCAGAATGTTCTGTGCTGCAACACTTTTGTTGTTCTACGGTAAACACACTGTGCCAAACTACTAAAAACACATTGTACTGTACTGCTGTAAAGGCACTGTGCTGTACTCCTAAACACGCACTGCCCCATACTAGTGTCAATGCATTGTGCTGTATTACTGTAAATACACTGTGCTATATTATTGTAAATGCACTGTGCTGTATTACTGTAAATGCACTGTGCTGTACTGTGAATACACTGTGCTGTATTAGTATAAATGCACTCTTCTGTACTGTAAACGCATTGTTACAAACTGCTGTGCTTTAGTGCTACTAACATACTGTGCCCTGAATTTGAAAGGCCATGAAAGGCAGCTGCAAACACATTGTGACACCTCCGCAAACACAGTGTCCCGTACCCCGTAAACACAGTGTCCCGTACCGCGTAAGCACACATGGCGCTCATACCGTACCCCTCCCTCTGCAGCGCATGCACAAGGAGATCCTAAACTCCACCCCCTGGCTGATCCTGGCGGGGTCGGGGGGCGTGGCCGACATCCTGGTGGACCTGATGAACAGGGGATGCTGGGATACCAGCACGGTGCAGGAGCTCCTGCTGGACACCTTCCAGGGCCGTTTCCATGGCAGCGACATCACCAAATGGGCCAAGCTGGTGAGGGTCCCGGGACAGTGCAGTGGGGGCGGGGCTCGAGGCCAGAGTGGGCTGTGTCCTGGAGCCAGAGCCCAAATTAGTTACCCTTCACTGCCCTGGGTCACTGCCTAACAGTCTGAGGGAATCATCTGTACATTTCCAGCTGTGTCACTTGGCCATTGGCTTAGCATAATAATAATCATAATAATAATGAATAAAAGGCCTAGGACACCAGCAGACCTGCCTTTGCATATATGGCTCAGTATATATATACCAGACCTGGGTCAAATACGTATTTGTTTTGGATTTAAATAATTTTCTATGCTTTACTGATCTTGTCTTGTGTATTTGAACCAATGAAATACTCTCAAAACCCTGCCTTCTGATCATATTGGCAGGCTCAATTACACCAGGCAAGATCAATAGAGCACAGAAGAGTATCCAAAACACATATGTATTTGACCCTGGTCTTATATACTGTAGGTTTAGTGTTATCACAGTATAGTGTTAGTATGTCGTAGCACTTCCATGCTCTACTTGTCCTGCAGATCCAGAAGATCGTGGAGCACAGGCACCTGCTGACGGTCCACGACCCCGAACAGGAGAGCTCTGAGCTGGACACGGTCATCCTCAAAGCCCTGGTCAAGGGTGAGCACCCTTTCACACCTGTCTCACCTAAACCCCACCCCCTACTCACTAATCGACCCGTCAGATCACTGATATAAACCCCGCCCCCTCTCTCTCCGACCTATTAGAGTACAGAGTACATGGCTCTGTCTGTGCTAAACCCCGCCCCCTCTCTCTCCAGCCTGTAAGAGCAGAGTATATCTCTCTGTGCTAAACCCCGCCCCCTCTCTCTCCAGCCTGTAAGAGCAGAGTATATCTCTCTGTGCTAAACCCCGCCCCCTCTCTCTCCAGCCTGTAAGAGCAGAGTATATTCTCTGTGCTAAACCCCGCCCCCTCTCTCTCCAGCCTGTAAGAGCAGAGTATATCTCTCTGTGCTAAACCCGCCCCCTCTCTCCAGCCTATAAGAGCAGAGTATATCTCTCTGTGCTAAACCCCGCCCCTCTCTCCAGCCTGTAAGAGTAGAGTATATCTCTCTGTGCTAAACCCGCCCCTCTCTCCAGCCTGTAAGAGCAGAGTATATCCTCTGTGCTAAACCCCGCCCTCTCTCCAGCCTGTAAGAGCAGAGTATATCTCTCTGTGCTAAACCCCGCCCCTCTCTCCAGCCTGTAAGAGCAGAGTATATCTCTCTGTGCTAAACCCCGCCCCCTCTCTCCAGCCTGTAAGAGCAGAGTATATCTCTCTGTGCTAAACCCCGCCCCCTCTCTCTCCAGCCTGTAAGAGCAGAGTATATCTCTCTGTGCTAAACCCCGCCCCCTCATTCTCCAGCCTGTAAGAGCAGAGTAAATCTCTGTGCTAAACCCCGCCCCCTCTCTCTCCAGCCTGTAAGAGCCAGAGCCAGGAAGCTCAGGACTTCCTGGATGAGCTGAAGCTGGCGGTGGCCTGGAACCATGTAGACATCGCCAAGAGCGAGATCTTCAACGGAGACGTGGAGTGGAGGGTGGGGAGCTCCGGAACAAACGGATAAAAATACAAATATCACGTAGCTCCGGAATCAGAATGATTTTCTGGCATTTTAACACACTGCGCACTTCCCGTGTCTGCCGCAGGCGTGTGACCTGGAGGAGGTGATGATGGACGCGCTGGTGAACGACAAGCCGGACTTCGTGCGTCTGTTCGTGGACAACGGGGTGAACCTGGGGGAGTTCCTGACGTACGGCCGCCTGCAGGAGCTGTACTGCTCGGTGTCGGAGAAGAGCCTGCTGCACGACATGCTGCTGAAGAAGCACGAGGAGAAGCAGGTCCTGCTGGCCACCGCCCGCGCCCCCGGGCCCCCCCACAGCGAGCAGGCCGACCGCCGCTTCACCCTCCACGAGGTCTCCAAGGTGCTCAAAGACTTCCTGCACGACACCTGCAAGGGCTTCTACCAGAAGCTCCCCACGGTGGGTGCCCCCGACGGACACTAGGTGACCATGTGGGTCTCTCTGCAGGAGAAGGGGAACCTTTTTGGGGGTTCAGGCTGGGGTGAAGGGTTCTGAAGGGTACAGTGACCCTGTGGGTCTCTCTGCAGGAGAAGGGGAACCTTTTTGGGGGTTCAGGCTGGGGTGAAGGGTTCTGAAGGGTACAGTGACCCTGTGGGTCTCTGTGCAGGAGAAGGGGAACCTTTTTGGGGGTTCAGGCTGGGGTGAAGGGTTCTGAAGGGTACAGTGACCGTGTGGGTCTCTCTGCAGGAGAAGGAGAAGGGGAAGAAGGGCCGGCTCTTCCACTCCCAGAAGAACCTCCCGGACATGGAGGAGCGCTGTGAGAACCCCTGGCGGGACCTCTTCCTGTGGGCCGTGCTCCAGAACCGCCAGCAGATGGCCAACTACTTCTGGGCCATGGTGCGCGCCTCGCCAAAAACCCAAAAACAGCACACCCCGCTCATTTGCGTAACCCGGCATGATGATATCCATGCGTGCGCACACTGTCCTGGAGCGGCTCCTAATCTGACAGGTGTTATTTAAATGGAGAAGGAGCAGTGGATTCCCAGTGCGTAATGTGTGGATGGTGTTGTGGCTGTCACTCTGAGGTCAGGCAGGGGGGGAGAGTGTGTGCTGGCCTCTCTGCCTCCATGATGGTGTGATGGCGGTGTAATGGTATAGTTGCAGTGTGGTAATGGTGTAATGTTGATGTGGAAGTGATATAATGACGCAGTGGTAGTGATGAAATGATGCTGTGATAGTGATGTAATGCTGCCATGGTGACAGCATAGCGGTGTGTTGTTGTAGTACTGTAATGCTGCCATGGTGACAGCATAGCGGTGTGTTGTTGTAGTACTGTAATGCTGCCATGGTAACAGCATAGCGGTGTGTTGTTGTAGTACTGTAATGCTGCCATGGTAACAGCATAGCGGTGTGTTGTTGTAGTACTGTAATGCTGCCATGGTGACAGCATAGCAGTGTGCTGTGGTAGTGATGTAATGCTGCCATGGTGACAGCGTAGCGGTGTGTTGTTGTAGTACTGTAATGCTGCCATGGTAACAGCATAGCGGTGTGGTGTTGTAGTACTGTAATGCTGCCATGGTAACAGCATAGCGGTGTGGTGTTGTAGTACTGTAATGCTGCCATGGTAACAGCATAGCGGTGTGTTGTTGTAGTACTGTAATGCTGCCATGGTAACGGCGGGCCGGTGTGCTGTTGTAGTACTGTAATTCTGCCATGGTAACAGCATAGTGGTGTGTTATTGTAGTACTGTAATTCTGCCATGGTAACAGCATAGCGGTGTGTTGTTGTAGTACTGTAATGCTGCCATGGTGACAGCATAGCAGTGTGCTGTGGTAGTGATGTAATGCTGCCATGGTGACAGCGTAGCGGTGTGTTGTTGTAGTACTGTAATGCTGCCATGGTAACAGCATAGCGGTGTGGTGTTGTAGTACTGTAATGCTGCCATGGTAACAGCATAGCGGTGTGTTGTTGTAGTACTGTAATGCTGCCATGGTAACAGCATGGCGGTGTGTTGTTGTAGTACTGTAATGTTGCCATGGTGACGGCGGGCCGGTGTGTTGTGGCTCTGCTGTGGCAGGGTCCTGAGGCTGTGGCCACGGCGCTGGCGGGCTGTAAGATCCTGAAGGAGATGGCGCACCTGGAGTCAGAGGCGGAGTCTGCACGCAGCATGAAGGATGCCAAATACGAGCAGTTCGCTCTGGGTGAGCCAGGAACACACACCACCGGGATGTACTTACATACACACACTCACGCACGCACATACACACACACTCACACACACACACGCACATGCACGCACACACACACACACACACACACACACACGCGCGCATGCATGCACACACATACATACACACACACATGTATACACACACATACACACACACATGCACACTAAAAGTTGTTTCTCATAGTTTTCCCCATTGTATCAGTGTTAAGCGCAACAACTCCGTTAAAGCACTACGTAAATAAAGTTATTAAAGTAATGGTGTTATTCCACACCACAATTACGCACGTTGACCCCTCTCGCGGTCCTGCTGGCTCTGTACCGCAGACCTGTTCAGCGAGTGCTACAGTAACAGTGAGGACCGGGCCTACGCCCTGCTGGTGAGGAAAACGCGCTACTGGAGCAAGTGCACCGTCCTAGACCTGGCCACCGAGGCCGACGCCAAGTTCTTCTTCGCTCACGATGGAGTCCAGGTAAGAGTCCGGTTCCCGGGGGCAGTGGGGCGGGGGGAGGGGGGGGGCAAAGGTGAATATTTTATCATTTAAATGTTTGGCATTGTTGTGATCTCTTGTTTCAATCAGAACTGTCAGTATTATTACTCCATAGTGCTGAAATCTGCGTAACAGCTTTGTTCAGACTCCCAAGTACTCTTTTGGTACTCAAAATGCTGGATTCTGCTGCCCTCTGCTGGCCGGTATTGGTATCATATTCAAATCATGGCTTCGGTTGTGAGTTCATGCGGGTTGTAATGTAAGGTGTAATTGTCCTCACAGAATTTCCACCTCACTGATGCTGTGTGTGTGTGTGGTATGTGTGTGTGGGTGTGGGTGTGTGTGTGTGTGTTTTCCACAGGCTCTCCTGACTAAGATTTGGTGGGGGTCCATGACTACAGACACAGCTATCTCCAAACTGGTCCTGTGCTTCTTCTTCCCCCCTCTCATTTGGACCAACCTGGTGAAGTTCAGGTATAGGACGTCCCAGTGACCAATCACAACCAGCCCTGGCAGGGTAGTCTAGCATGAGCTGTCACGCCTATGTGTCAGAATAGGTCATATTTATCCCCACTGCTAGAGGTTCTTTGAAGAGGTCTTTGAAGCTTTAAAAGTAAATATGGATGTTTATGCTTGTCCTTGTGTGTGTGTGTGTCAGTGATGAGGAGTCAGATAATGGTCGTGGAGGGGAGCAGCTTACTGAGCTGGACAGTCAGGACACAGAGAAGGCCCTGCTTCTGACCGAGGAAGACCACATGTGCGTGAGAGAACCCCCCAAAACACCCAACCCCCCAACCCCCCCCCCCCCAAATACCCAACCCCTCCTCCCGTACCCCCAACCCTCCTAAACCCCTCCCCAAACCCCGCTGAAACACCCAACCCTTCCTTCCATACCCCAACCCCCCAAAACCCCTCAAACTCCCAACCCCCACCAAAACACCCAACTCCCCCAAACCCTCCCCAAACCCCCCAAATCCCCCGAAACACCCAACCCTTCTTTCAATACCCCCAACCCCCCCAAACCCCCAACCCCACCAAAACACCCAACCCCCCAAACCCCCAACTCCCAACAAAACACCCAACCCCTCCTCCCATACCCCAACCCAACCCTAAACCCTCCCAAACCCCCAAACCCTCCTAAACCCCCCAAACCCCCAACCCCACTAAACCCTCCTAACCCCCCCAAACCCCCAGTGTGACCCTGATCCGGTCGCCGGTGCGGCCCGTATGGCGGTTCTGATCGCGGGCGCTCTGGGCTCCCCCAGACAGGACAAGCCGCAGAGCGCCAGCGCGGTCTGGACCCGGTTCCTGCTCAGCCGCTGGCAGCGGTTCTGGAGCGCCCCGGTCACGGTCTTCCTGGGGAACGTGGTCATGTACTTCGCCTTCCTGGTCCTCTTCACCTACGTCCTGCTCCTGGACTTCCGCCCCCCGCCCCCCAACGGCCCCTCGGTGGCCGAGATCATCCTCTACTTCTGGGTCTTCACCCTGGTCCTGGAGGAGCTGCGGCAGGTGGGTGGGGGGGCGGGGGGACTCGGAACCGGGACCTTTGCCTCTGGAAGAGCAGAGGCCATTTTATCAAGAGGGCCATAAAGAGTCAGCGTCAAATTTTAAATTGGTCACGTTCAACTGTTTTTTTTTTTTTTTTTTCGGGGTCAGAGTTTCTTCACGGACGAAGACACCAGCATCCTGAAAAAGTTCAAGCTGTATGTGGAGGACAACTGGAACAAGTGCGACATGGTGGCCATCTTGCTCTTTGTGGTGGGCGTGTCCTGCAGGTAAAGCCACGTCCCACTCTCTCCTGACACCTTTGTCCCTGAAACTTTATCATGGGGAAGCAAATGAGTGTCTCTACCTTTTTATGCCTCCGCGACGGCACGGTTGTCCGTCCGTCCGTCCCAATCTCGTGAACGCGATATCTCAGGAACGCCTTGAGGGAATTTCTTCAAAGGTCAAAGGTCACGGTCACTGTGACCTTACAGAAACGTTTGCCTTGTTGGAGAGGGTATTTCGTTCAATTTAACCAAAGTCGCTGGAGCATTAAGGTGTGTGAACGTGGGTAGAGGAGTATTGGTGGGTTTAGGTC
The DNA here is from genome assembly GCF_018555375.3 of Anguilla rostrata. Taxonomy (NCBI): domain Eukaryota; kingdom Metazoa; phylum Chordata; class Actinopteri; order Anguilliformes; family Anguillidae; genus Anguilla; species Anguilla rostrata. The sequence goes on from NC_057948.1 coordinate 35,532,925, forward strand.
AGGTCACTGTGTGTCCAGTTCCCTCATCTGTGGATGTTGCAGTGATCGCTTGGACGGGTAGATTATGGTAAAGGTCAAAGGTCAAGGTCACTGTGACCTCACAAAACACGTTTTTGCCTTGGTTGGCGGAGGCGGTATTTCTAGTTTTGTATGTTAACCAGAAGGTGGAGACATTTAGTGTTGGTGAACAGTGGGGTAGAGGGAGTATGTGGTGGGTGGTAGTCAGGTGCAGTGCATTGTGGTCCAGTTCCCTGCATTGTGGATGTATGCAGTGTATTGTGTTTGCTGCAGTGCATCGCGGTTGTGGACGGCAGTGTAGTATAATGGGTAAGGAGCTGCTCTTGTGACCTAAAGGTCAAAGGTTCTATTTTTGGATAGGACACTGCCGTTGTACCCTTGAGCAAGGTACTGAACCTGCATTGCTTTAGTATATATCCAGCTGTATAAATGGATGTTGTGTAAGTTGCTCTGGTAGATAGTCCGCTTTTGTCTGATGTGAATGTAGTGTGATTAGTGAGAGGTACAGTTGTCTGTGGTGTGTGTGTGTGCGGTGTGTGTGTGTGGTGTTGTGCGTGTGTGTGCCGCTGTGTGCTTGCGTGTGTGTACGTGTGTGTGTGTTTGCGTGTGTGCGTGGTGTGTGTGCGTGCTGCGTGTGCGTGCAGTGTTGTGTGTGTGGTGCGTGTGCGTGTGCGTGCTGTGTGTGCATGTGTGTGTGTGTGTGTGGCGTGGTGTGTGTGTGTGTGTGTTGCGTGGTGGTGCACGTGCAGTGCGTGTGTGCGTGTGGTACGTGCGTGTGTGTCGTGCGTGGCTGTGTGGTGTGGTGTGTGTGTGTGTGTGTGTGTGTGTGTGTGTGTGTGCGTGTGTGTGTGTGCGTGTGTGGCGTGCGTGTGCGTGCGTGCGTGCGTGGTGCGTGCGTGTGTGTGTGTGTGGTTGGTGTGTGTGGTGTGTGTGTGGTGTGTGCGTGTGTGTGTGTGTGTGTGTGTGTGTGGTGTGGTGCGTGTGCGTGTGTGGTGTGTGGTGTGCGTGGTGTGTGTGTGTGTGTGTGGTGGTGTGTGTGTGTGCGTGTGTGCGTGCGTGCGTGCGCGTGTGCGTGCGTGTGTGCGTGTGCGTGTGCGTGTGTGTGTGTGTGTGCGTGCGTGCGCGTGTGCGTGCGTGTGTGCGTGTGCGTGTGCGTGTGTGTGTGTGTGTGTGCAGGATGGTGGATCACATATACGAGGCCGGCCGCACTGTGCTCGCTCTGGACTTCATGGTCTTCACCCTTCGGCTCATCCACATCTTCGCCATCCACAAACAGCTGGGGCCGAAGATCATCATCGTGGAGAGAATGGTGATGTGCACACACACACACACACACACACACACACACACACACACACACACACACACACACACACACACACACACACACACACACACATACACATATTCACAATCACTCACACACGCTTGCTTGCGCTTGCTTGCGGCTGTCCATCGTTGCCGAAGATAACGTCACTTCCTTGGGGGGGGGGGGGTTAGTGGAGTGTTGTGGCCACTGCTGCTGACGGCGGTGCCATTGGATGTGGCTGTGAAGCCCGATCCTTGACCCGCATGTCCTGCCACAGCTGGGGCACGTGAGGGCTGGGTCTGGTGATGCTTGGGGTTGTTGCGCGTGGTGATGTTTGCGCTGTCGTTGCGCTTCTCTCTGGGATGTGCATTTTGATTCAAGGAGGCCTTCGCCAGAGTTCATGGATATGGTCCATGCTCGGCGGTCCTTGTGGAAGTGGTAGCTTGCGCACTCACACACACACACACGCACGCATACACATACACACATCCACAATCACTCACACACACACACACACACACACACACACACACACACACGTCCCCCCATATATCACACACTCATGTGCACACAAACACACTCACACACACACACACACACATCCACAATCTCTCCCTCACACACACATGCACCCACACAAACACACACACATGTACACAAACCCATAACACACTCTCACATGCACGTATACTGGCATTCACTCACATACTAACACATCACAGCGCTGTCAGTGTCCTGACGGGGGACCTGTCGCTCCCCCTGCAGATGAAGGACGTCTTCTTCTTCCTCTTCTTCCTGAGCGTGTGGCTGATCGCCTACGGCGTGGCCACCCAGGCGCTCCTGCACCCCAACGACCCGCGGCTGGACTGGGTGTTCCGCAGGGCACTATATCGCCCCTACCTGCACATCTTCGGCCAGATCCCCCTGGAGGAGATCGACGGTGAGGCCCGGCGACCGACGGCCGCGTCCACAGAGATGCCGCGGCTTTCTGGGCTACGTTCCAACTCAGACTTGGAAATGACTTACATTTTCAGACACATTTGGGTCATGCTGTTAGTGGAGGAGAAGGAAACTGAAGTTCTCCAGCAGAAAGAGAGAAAAATTGTAATTACACAGCAGAGTTCTTCAAACAGGGATTGTGGAGTGAGGCAGAGTCCAACGTTGTTAAATTAAAAAAAATAATAATTTTACCAACACTGCTGGAACAGTGCAGCCCCTGTTTTCTCTTTACATGACACTGAAATTGAATTCCTGTTTGCTCAGATGTCTTGGTTGTTGTTGTCTCCCTCAGAACGAGCGTTACAGCTTGTCCGTTTGCTCTTGGAGCAGTACTGTTAGAGCCGGGCCCTGGCAGTAATTTAGACCAGACAGGAGGTTTGGTTATGGTACCTGGAACTAAGGGTACTGGACGTTCGTTCACCTGCGGTGACTCTGTTGACACTGTACTAGTTCCACGTACCTTGGACTTCCGATCAGCGTGGCAGGGGGATTCCGTCCGACAATACACACTCTGAAAGAAAAATATGAAGGGGAAGGCATATCTGTGTAGGCTTCATGTGTGAGGTGACCTGAATTAGCTAGTGACATACAGATCACAGTCTTTACAACTGCACATCAAAAGTCCAAACAAGCTCATTCCACACTCTCTTTCATTTGAACTTTATATTTATAACCAAAAGAGCCGCAAAAAGTAACAAGTTAACACCCTTTCAGATGAACTTGAGTTTACAAGAAACCTAACCTGTTACCTAACCTGTCTGAGTGAATGCGTTTGTTCTGTTTGGTGAAGACAGACTGTACACAGTCAACTGGAGGCATCGTTGTGTTTGTATTGTGTTTGTATTTGTGTGTTTGTGTTGTGTTTGTATTGTATTGTGTTTGTATTGTATTTGTGTTGTGTTTGTATTGTGTTTGTGTTGTGTTTGTATTGTGTTTGTGTTGTGTTTGTGTTGTGTTTGTGTTGTGTTTGTATTGTATTGTGTTTGTATTGTATTTGTGTTGTGTTTGTATTGTGTTTGTGTTGTGTTTTGGAAGGGATGATTGAAGGGAAACGAGGAGTGGGAAGACAACACACAATGTGGCTGGATGACATAGAGATGGAGCAGAGAAAGAAGATATGAACAACTCAAGAGAAAGGCTGAGGAGAGAAACAGTTGGAGGACCATGAAAGCCAACCTTCAGATTGAAGACAGCACAAATGATTGATTGGTTGTGTTTGTACCCCAGTGTGAGCTGTAGCTGACGCTCTTTGCTTTGTCTCTCCTCCCCCTGCAGCGGCCCGGATGCCGGAGATGAACTGCACCACGGAGCTGGAGGAGATCCTCGCGGGCACGCTGCCGCCCTGTCCCAACATCTACGCCAACTGGCTGGTCATTCTCCTGCTGGTCATCTACCTGCTCGTCACCAACGTGCTGCTGCTCAACCTGCTCATCGCCATGTTCAGGTGAGCAGCTCCACCTGTTCAACCTACCCACTCAGGTCTGTAGCAGTCATGTTACTGAAATTACACTACATTACCAGTCACATTACCTATTACACTACAGTACATTACCAGCCACATTACCTATTACACTACATTATGTTACGTTCATTTAGCAGAAGCTCTCATCCAGAGCACCTTACAATACAACATTAGTTACCTGAGCAATATTTGCAGACCACAAAGTATGTGCACAACATTATTAAAGTACAAAATGTAAGTTACCTTATTTGAATCACTTCTCCACTCTGGACACAGCTACACCTTCCAGGTGGTCCAGGAGAATGCGGACATCTTCTGGAAGTTCCAGCGCTACAACCTGATCGTGGAGTATCATGGCCGCCCCGCCCTGGCTCCGCCCTTTATTATAATCAGCCACTGCCACCAGCTGCTGCTCTGTTTGGCCAATAGGACGGAGTCTAAGCAGGAGCATCTAGGTGCGTCACTCAGAACCGCGTGTGTGCGTGTGTGTGTGTACGTGTGTGTGCGTGCATGTGTATGTGTTTACATATGTGTGTGTGCGTGTGTGTGCGCATGTGCGTGCGTGTGTATGTGTGCTTTTATATATGGGTGTGTGCGTGTGTGTGTGTGTGTGCATGTGGGTGCGCGTGTGCATGTGTACGTGCGTGTGTGTGTGTATGCATGTATGTGTGCTTGCATATATATGTGTTTGTGTATGTGTGTGCCCATGTGCGCGCATGAGTGTGTGTGTGTGCTTGAAATGGCTTATTGTCAGATCAAAATTTCAACCATACAAAAACCATTTGGTTTATTTGCATGGACACAGACGAATGTAGAGTGCCTTGGCAGCCCAGCCCAGCATTAGCACAGGTGTGTGAATGAGGTCTGAAACAGGTCAGAGCATTCTTCAGTCCTTACATCACCCCTGACATGCTGTAAGGTGCGGGGTTTGGGAGGGCGCTTGAGAACGAGGCCTACCCTGAGCCGTGCAAACACCAAACCTCACAGCACCATACTGCTGAGGCTGTGACCAAAGAATCTTTACTCTATGCAGGAGAAAAAAATAATTAACATAGAATTAACATGTGATCAAACATGATTTCATTATTTTAATTTTGTTGTATTTTTACTGTTACTAACTTTACTGCTGCATATCCTTGCTATGAGATACATATACAAGACAAAAGTTTTGTTTGATGTACTGTACCTATCAGATGACCTTAGAGAACACCCAGAGCTGCAGGAACCTGTGTGTGTGTTTAGAGAGGGAGCTACAGAAATAGAAGTCCTGTTGTGTGTGTGTGTGTGTGTGTTTAGAGAGGGAGCTGCCCCCCGGGTTGGATCAGAAGCTGATGACCTGGGAGTCGGTGCAGAAGGAGAATTATCTGGCCAAACTGGAGCAGCAGCAAAGAGAGAGCAGCGAGGAGAGACTGAAGAGCACCTCCTCCAAGTATGCACACACACACACACACGCACACACGCACGCACGCACACACACACACACACACACACACACAGCACACACGCACGCACACACACACACACACACACACACATGCACACACACACACACACACACACACACACAAGCACGCACACACGCACACACACACACACACGACACCACGCACACCACACACCACCACACACACACAGCACACACGCACCACCACACACGCACGCACGCACAGCACGCACACCAGCAGCACGCACGCACGCACGCACGCACACACACGCACACACACGCACACACACACACACATGCACACACGCACGCACGCACGCACGCACGCACGCACACACACGCACACACACGCACACACACGCACACACACGCACACACACACACATAGAGACACACACATATGCACACAAAAACATGCATACTCATACGCTACACAAAAATATATGTACTCATTTGTACACATACAAACATGCAATCTCACTTTTGGGGACATTGACCTCATATAAAATGAGGAATAGGCACATTGCTTATCTTGACAAAAGCTTTTTGTTATTTTGGTTACATACTGTCACCCGGTCATGTGACCCTTCTGACTCAGTTCCTTCCTTATTGGCCAGGGTTCAGGCCCTGCTGAGGATCGCTGGAGGGTACAAGGAGCAGGAGAAGCGCTTTTCAGCGATGGAGTCCCAGGTAAATCAGTGGAGTCCCAGGTAAATCAGTGGAGCCCTAGGTAAATCAGTGGAGTCCCAGGTAAATCAGTGGAGTCCCAGGTAAATCAGTGGAGCCCTAGGTAAATCAGTGGAGTCCCAGGTAAATCAGTAGAGTCTCAGGTAAATCAGTGGAGTCCCAGGTAAATCACTGGATTCCCAGGTAAATCAGTGGAGTGTCAGGTAAATCAGTGGATTCCCAGGTAATTCGGTGCAGTCCCAGGTAAATCAGTGCAGTCCCAGGTAAATACACCCTACAGTTATAAGAAGCCCACATTCAGGTGATCTGCTTATATACTGTTGTCGCTGGAGAGAGTCTGCACTCAACAAAGACGCCCACACAGCTGAAAATATCCACCTCTCTGTCTCTTTCTCTCTTCTTTTTTCTTCCTCTCTCTCTCACTGTTTTTCCATCTGTTTCTTCATCCTGCATTCCGTCTGTGCAAGTCTTGTTCTCTTTGCTTCTCACTCTCTCCAACTCTGTTTACTGATCTCATTCCGTCTATCCCTATTTCTCTCTCCGTCTCTCTCTCTCTCCCTCTCTCTCTCGCACCCTCTCTCTCTCTCTCTCTCTCTCCCCCTCTCTTCCTCCCTCTTTACGCAGGTGAAGTACTGTACGGAGGTGCTGTCATGGATGGCGGAATGTTTCGCACAGAGCACGCTCAGTCGCGGCACAGAAGCTCCCGATCCTCCAGGTGAGTTTGATCCATTAGTCCAGCTGCACATCTCCCATCCTCTTTCGTCTAAGTCCAATACTCCTTTTCCTGGTTTTTGCTTTAACCGGTTACCCCGGGTTAGCGTTCTAAAAGGCTGTATAGACCACTGGGTCACTCCTGTGTCAGACCACAGTCGTTTACACCAAGGATACATGTGCAGTGTTTAGCTGTAGCTGTTTAAAAAAAATTTTTTTTAAAAGATCAAGGATGTAATTGAGCAAAAGAGGTAATGAAGAACCAAATTTGGTACAAACGCCTGGAATGGATCTGGGCTTGTTGTGTGACCCCTGCTTTCCTACATTTCATTCCACCCAACAGTCATTCTTTTGTCAGTATTATTTGGATTTATGGGTGTTTTGCTAGTACAGTAATATTGCCTTAAGTACTTTCAAATTAGTTATTCCAAATGTTGGTGAACATGTATTTTCCATTAAAATGTGGTTTGTACACAGAACAACAAGATGGCTGTCTCCTATGCTGTGATTTTTGAAATGTGGATGTTTGTATGTATGTGTGTGTGTGTGTGTGTGTACTGTGTGTGTGTGTGTGTGCTGTATGACTGTGTACTGTGTATGTTTGTGTGTGTTTGTGTGTTGTATATGTGTGTGCTGTATGTGTGTGTACTGTGTGTATGTGTGTGTGTGTGTGTGTCTGTGTGTACTGTGTGTGTGTGCTGTATGACTGTGTACTGTGTATGTTTGTGTGTGTTTGTGTGTTGTATATGTGTGTGCTGTATGTGTGTGTATGTGTGTGTGTGTGTGCTGTATGTGTGTGTACTGTGTGTATGTGTGTGTGTGTGCTGTATGTGTGTGTACTGTGTATGTATGTGTATGTGTCTGTGCGTACTGTGTGTGTGTGCTGTATGTGTGTGTACTTTGTGTGTGTGTGTGTGTGTGTCCATAGCCAAGGGCCTCCAGGACACAGGACCAGCAAGGACAGCGGACAAGGAAGGCGAACCGGGATCCAAAGAAGCCAAGGCCGGGCCCCAGGAAGCCAAGGCCGGGCCCCAGGAACCCAGGGCGGGGTACAGAGATGACGAAGCAGGGTACGGTGCCAACAAGAAGCTGCCTTACATCGATGAGTAGCACAGTTCACAGACCCTACTGCACAACCAGATGGTCAGCTGTGTATTCTTATTCAGCAGCTTTAACACAGGTTCAGTATCACAGACCCTACTGCACAACCAGATGGTCAGCTGTGTATTCTTATTCAGCAGCTTTAACACAGGTTCAGTATCACAGACCCTACTGCACAACCAGATGGTCAACTGTATATTCTAATTCAGCAGCCTTAACACAGGTTCAGTATCACAGACCCTTTTGCCCAACCAGATGGTCAGTTGTGCGTTCTTATTCTCTGTCTTTTACCCGTTTTAAAGCTCAAATATTTCAAATATTTTCTTATGAATATTCACGATAAGGATATTGCTGGTTGCAGCAGATGTTGTCTCCTCATCAATTTTCATATAATTAATTCAATATTTATTCAAGTTGTAATGTAAAAATCACATGAAATTTGCCTTTTCGGATTTGAAAACACAATTTAACATTTTCACACGAGAACGATAATATTGACATCTGAAAAGAAAATGCCACACACGAATCGGACATTTTCACATGCAATTGGCTTTTTCACAAGTGAATGAAAATTTCCACATGTGAAAATAGGCCATATTAAGTCATTTGTATCTTCCCATTTTCACATGCCACTGACTTTTGGCATAGGTTGCCTTATTCCACTCTCATCTCATGAGTGGCAAGAGTTTTATCGTTCACATGTGGTTTTTGAACACATATGGTTTTTGATCATGTGATTTTTTCATAAGAGTTAGCACTGGAAACTCCTGTTACCAACCGGGCCCTCCTACTATAGGGAATTAAGGAGCACAGGAGTTGACCATCTGGTTGCTGTAGAGGATCTGTGGTGATGAGGGAACAGGGCTGATGGTGCATGCTAATGAGCTGCTACATGGCCAATCACATCACTGTGACAGGCAAAGCCTTGTGCCCCTAGCTCAGGGGTGCACAACTCCGGTCCTGGAGGTTAAGTCTGTGTGCTGGTTTTTGTTCCAACCAATTACCTTAGTTTTAGCTGTCTGATATCTCTATGAGCTAAGAGCTGAAATCTTAAGGATACGATTTTAGGTTGCAGCTGGTGCTCATACAAAGTGTCAGATCAAGATATTTTACTGACTAAATTAAAATAATTGAGAGCAGAGGTTGGCACAAAACCCTGAAACGGATCGGCCCTTGTTGTGCACTTTTGCTCTAGCGTCAGGAGGTGACTTCCGCGGCGTGAGCGTCTGGCCACCTGTGTGTCTGTCCGCCTGCTTCCCTCCGGGATCACATGACCAGCGCTGACGAATCAGGACCGTGCCTGCGCTACCCGCCTCTTCCCCGCGCGCCATCCAGCTTGAACGTTTTCCGTGTTTCCTGCAGCGTATCTTTTCCTCTGAAACGCCCTGTATGCTGGAGCCACCGCCGGCTTCCTGCTCTGCTCCTGCTGCAGCCGCGTGCTTCCTCTTTACTTAGCGTGGGTTTGAGTGTTAGCCTCTTCATAGTGTGCCTTATCCTGTGTATTCCAGTTTACGAAGGAGGAGTGTGTGATGTGCAACCAGAAAGCCCCAAATACTGTATTTTTTGCGGGATGAGGTGGGGTGGGGTGGGGCGGGGGGTTATATCAAGGAAACGTGTTATTTTGTTTAAATTTGAAGGCCAGTTTTACCTTTGACAATTAATGTGGTTCATGGGTCATTTGTTGGGTAATCGAAGAATGTCATGGTAGTGTAATCTGATGTCATTATCCAACAGCACACTGTTTTTGCCCAAAAGACATGTCTTTTATTTATTTTATCATCAATAAAGCAACCAGGTGTTTTAGGACAAATCGCCCTACACAGACATTTTGCTTCTTTTTAACAAAATGTAATAATGTAATTGCTAGCACATTGTGGATTATGCAGCAACAGTCTTAGAGTTCTTGGTAAATACAGGTGCGTATCTAGGAATTCTGGGTCCCCTAAAGGATATGGCACTGGACCCCCCTTTTTTAATTTAGAAAAAGAAATTTAGTTGCGGCCCCCCCAAAATGTGGATCCCTAGTACATAGACATATGCAATTACAACTAATTACATAACTTTGTAGGGCAATTACAAAGTAACATTACATATGTAATTATACGTATATTGCCTTAGTGTATGTTAAAGTTGTATAATGGGAGAATGGATATTTAATACATAATTGTCTCCACAACAATATAATATTTGTAAATTCTACAAAAGTGAAACTTGAATTTTAAAGAAAGCGACAAAAACACACCAAAAACACATTATATTATATTTAGTTTATTCAAATTTTCCCCCAAAAAATATCAAAAATGTTGCTGGGAAGCCGGTTAGTCGTTATTATACAGTGATTTGTAACTGCCCCAAATCTCTAGTTTAGGGAAATTTAGAATTCTAACACCGGTCCATGTCCAAATGTGGTCATTTTCTGTTTAGTGTAGCATGTCTTGAGAACATACTGTACAACCAACAGAGGGGGAAAGTCCAGGGGTCAGAAAGTAAAAACTCCTGCCGTGTGTTTCTTCCACCCTTGAACTCCAAGGCCGCGGATTTCACTGCGTTTGCCCGGATTTTCCCCCTCGAACATCCGATTATTGGCTACCCGTGTTTGCTAAAACGCTTCACACCTGAATACCACGGGCCTTTGAACCTTCGCAGTTAGAGTGGTGATACTGAACAAGGGCTGATGCAAAGCCATTGTATTTGCTCAAACGTTTGAGGATTAGCCTTCGCTGACGATAACACTATCAACCGTCAAATACGCATTGACTGCCTGAACCGGCCTTATCGCTCGTGTAACCACTTCACAATGTGGAGAGTGTCAAGCCAAGGTTTTGAATATTTAAACGTAACTGCCAGGTCCATTAGTGCTCTTATCACCAGCTGAGGTGGACCAATCACGTTAGCGGAACAGGTGTGGTGCAAACTGGTTCAGTTCTGGTGAGGCAAATGACAGTCACCTGCTGCTGTCCTGCTTGAGGGACTTAAAAAGAGCTGACCAAGCTGACCAAGAATGTCGCAAATCAAACATTTTCTAAGATAAAATCTTATGGTGTAGACTAGGCACATATTGGATTGAGAGATCGGATTTTATCAAAAACAAAAAAAAAAAAAAAACAAGGCCTCACCCTTTCTCAACAAAAGCTGAACAGCCTGGAGCGGGTGAACGTTGACATCAGCCACAAAGAATGGCAACAACTCGCAATGCATGCGCTCTCCAAAGCACTGTGACGTCAGCGATGGCTTTTTATCGCTCAGCAGTGTGTGAGTCAGACTCCAGAAACGAGCTGGACCCAAGATGCTTCATGTGTAGCTCAAAAAAACAAAGTGGGCTTGTGGGTAGCTGCTCAACCAATAGGGTTCACAGGTGGCTGATGACGGTCCAATGCCCAGAAGACTGAAGTCGTCCCATTCCTGGGGGACACAAGAGGCAAACTGTGTGTCAGTCTGCATGGTTAATAAACTGGGCCGAGGTTCTCTTCTCACTCAGCCTGGTCTGACCGTTCATTTCCACTGTGTAAACCAGGGGTGTCCAGTCTCACCCCAGAAAGGACCAAATGTGGGTGCAGGATTTGTTTTAGTCCAGCACTAAAACACCACCCGTTTTTAAATGTTGAGGCGCTGACTGAACACCATGACGAGTTGAATCAGATGTCGTAGTCCTGCCCCCCCCCCCCCCCAAGAAAAAAAAAAAAAAACACACACACGTCTTAACACAGGTGACTTCTTTCCACTCTGAAAGGCACCCCGTCATCACAGACTGTACTGTACAATTAAAGCAAGTGGAATTCGAGTGCCTTCTCCGTTTCAGCTGCAATTATCATTACTGAAGGAATGCCAAAGGAGGTGTATACACCTAATATGGTCTATATTGCATCAGGATCATTTCAATATAATGTAGGTGTAGTGTAGGGTGGTTTATAGCAGTGTGCCCTTATCAGACCCCCAAAAGGAAAACAGACTGTGTTTACAGTGCTGACAGGAAGTCAACAGGGTTTGATAAAGAAGGCAGTGCCATGGCAGTTGCAAAACATTCTGCAGGATTCTGCAGCATTACGTCGAGGTTACTTTAAAGCTTAGGTTGTGTTGTAATCATGTTTTGTACTGTTGCAAAGCCGACAGAAATGGGGAACAAGCTGGTGTCTTCGGTTTTGTGGAACAGCACGCGCTGACCAAACACATTGGAACACCATCCAGAACTGAACAGAAAGTGCTGCCAGCTAACCTGTGAGTCAGCACCCAGCTGTGCCAATAAAAGGTTACCCGGTGTCATAGGCCTACAGAGATAACGCAAGCAGGGTCATTGATGCACTGTTTGGTCGTGATTGTGTCATTCTTTAATGATATGGGTTTTTTTTTATTTTTGATCCTTGGGTGTATAAGAGGTCAAGTGGAATGGTTCGAGGAGACTTGTCAACACGGTCTCCTGCGTGCCGCTCATAGCCATTTCACTACACGCACATTTTGCACCAGTGTATCTTGCCACTAAATGAACACACTGAACAATAAACTGCTTTCGCTTTAACCCGGCATTCCTCTGTGACTCTTCCCACTGCACGCCTAGCAGATTTAAGGCCCTAGCGTACACATAGGACTCACGATATCTGCACCCTGTAGTCACTCGCCTATGCACTGGTGCCGTAGCAAGATGCACTACGGTATCTACGCAGGCTACACAAGCCAGAGGCACGTCCACCAAGATAGATAGCGATCACTATAGAGCCCGACTTCTGGCTGGTCATTTGCAGTCTGCTATGTATAACTGCTAGCACAGAGGAAAGGTTAAAACACTATTTTGGAGTCAGATAACCGACACAACATTAAATTAATCCTGTTCCAGTAGCGGTGGGTAAGACTACACGCGTTCCTTCGCCACTCAGATACTTCCGCTGATTGGTGTATCGGAGGGGATTCTTACATTGGCCTACTATATTTTACACTCGTATGAGGGAATTTGGGCAGGGTTTATTGCAGGGAGCAACAATAAAATATGTTTCAATGTCTAAAATAGAAAATCTTTTATTTTATTTTCTTAATGAGAATAATGGTGTAGGATAATAACTGGAATATAAACATGGTGGTTGAGACCAGAAGAATGGGAGGCATGTGGGGCATTATTGAGATTATGTGTGCAATGTTTTCGGTATGACTGACAATGCTTGGACATATAAACTCCATTTTTGTATGTCCATTTTCAATATGAAACTTTTAAAAATAAAAATATGCTTCGCATATACAGCAATATTACTCAAGTAATCAAAAATGTTTGCATTCAAAGTCCAACTGACACGTCTTTAGAATTTTGATCTTTAGATCACAAATCAGCATCTATCAAAATAAATGTCATTCTCTCCATGTTATTAATATATCTGCAATTGCAAATGCTTTTGAGTCATGCTTACCCCACTGATGAATGTATTTTTTTGAGACTTCACAAAGCTGGAGAGCTGACTCATATCAGGCTCAAGGAAAAACTGGTTTCACAGGAGTAATGGCATCCCGAGTTCTGAGAGATGCTTAATATGGATGATTAAAGCAACCTTTTGTTTCAAAATGGAACGATGTGAGAATTTGTCTTTGAATGCGATACTTCATTATATTCCATTATATTCCATTTTATTAATTTAATAGATGGTCTCATCCAGAGTGACTTGCAATGAAAGAGAACAGAACTTCATCAACCAGAGTTGGCAACAGCACCAAAAATAAACATGCATAATCCATTCCCTTATGTAGCTCAGATTTTTCTTTCATAACCGTCAGAAACAGTGGCACACCCCAATATGTGGACCTGTAACCTTCGCTCACAAGGCCACTACGGGTGTCCCGGGCTGGGATCTGGAGATCCTCTAAGGGGGGGGGGGCTGTTCTCACAAATCTCGTGAGAACATTGTTGTATTCTGAATGACTTCTTCAGTCATCATTCAGATCATTTAAATCTCGCTTGGTTTAAGAATATTATTGGTAACATTCATTATGAATGAATATCTTCATCACGGGAACCAAATGCAATGCATTTTATTGAAGTTGGGTTCCTCAGATCCAGGGTTGTCGTTTTAGGGGACCCCTGTTCTAGTTTGCACATTTGGGGGGATAAATATAATAACCCAGCCTGACTGCACTGCATTGGGGGAGTGTAAGTACCCCCTTTGCAAGTTGTCTCCTCCCACCCAAATTTTGGGTGATTTACTGTGTCAGTCTTGTAATGACCTGGGTCAGTCATGTGTGTTTGAAATATTTAAAACTCTCCAGATGCCAATAAAATTGCACTCCCCTCCTAACTTCTGCAGACTCCTGAGAATTTTCAACAAAACACATTAGAACCAAAATGCACGATCATGGATGATGGACTGAATTATGATAACAGTAGATGTTTCTTTTAAATGTCATAAATCTGAAGGATTTATTTTTTAAAAAAGGGTAAATGCATTTCAAACACTGTACTGTGTTTGTTTCAGGTCAAGGGGGGTGGTGGGGGTTGGGGGGGTTTAACTATCTAAATTCCTCTTTAAAAATGAACATTCTCCACATTGCATCTACTTTCCTTTCCCTCGGGTAATGTACTGTAATGTGAAAACATAATAAATTGTAGTTGCTAGAAGAAGCCATTCTGTTTGTGTTTGGAATCCATTCCTACCCAGCCTGGTCTTGGGCCCCTCAAAGGTTTCTGCTTCCTCTGTTGGTTCTGGTCAGCAATTCAGTACATTATTCATCTTATATTGACCAAAATAGCCATTTAGGACGAGAGTGAAACTAACCCAATAAATCAGATTTAGCCACGTGTAGACCTACTCTTATTCCATTGACAGAACTTGAATAATTAATGAAAACTCTATGGCATGAACGAAACAGACTGGGCGATCTTATTTTATTCACATGAAAAAAAGAAATAATAATTTTCGAGGATAAGACTAAAATTCCATACAAGTCAGTTTAGAAATGCCATCTGTTTGCCAGTTATTCCAGAAAAATAACTGGAAACCCCATAATACTTTTGATTGCATAACCATGTCCAAATATCTTTGTCACGCGCTGGATCACTTTTTACCCTCATTTATTTTATTTTGTTTTTCGGATGTCCGCGTGTGCCACTGGTCAGTGGGTGAAAACACTTGCCCTTTGTCCCAAATTTACCAGCACAGCGCTACTATTTCGACAAATCACAGGCAGAAGATAAGGGTCACTAACGGTGACATCGCCGTAGCAGAATGAACATGCAGTTTGTCCAGAACGTTATTACAAGTTGATTGAGAGCAGGGCAGGGGACCGATACGGCGGCTCAGTAATTCTGTTCAAATTAGCTAACCTAAATAACGTTTTGTTCAATAATTCCATATATAAACACTTCCTGGTGGGTTTGCAGTTCCCAACAGTTGGCCAGTATCTACATCTCGGTACATCCGATTATCACTCCATCAGTCGGTCATGATTGCGTATCCACATAGATGCGAGGACAAACGTCTGCCAGCCAGTACCAGAGCCCGTTTAAAAGGAGGAGCGTCCCCAAATGACGAATCCGCATGGTGGCGTGACGCCTTACGATTTTGTGCACGGGAAGTGACGACACTAAAAGCGGACCTAACTTAATTTTTTTTTTTTTACTGTTTCTGTTTCCACTGTCCGGTGTAGCAGCACAAGACGCGAGTGGCTGTAACGTGAATTGACTTTGACTGAGCAGCAGTCGCTTTTCATGTGGTTTGCGCGAAAAGAAACACGGAAGGGAAACTTGAAGATTATTTGTTTCTTGGGTGGCAGTTCTCGTTGTCTTGTTACGTTTGTTCTGAAAAAAAAATATATATCCAAGGCTTGTACGCGCAGAATTGTTCATACATGTGTTCGCTAGCTTGCGAAAGCAGGTAACCGTGATTTGTGTTGCGAAAACAAACGTGAGACCCGTGAATACGCCAGCTTGACATCATTGTGTAAAGACAGCTCATAAAGCTATAGCTTTTATACGTTTATGTACCGGTGTTTCAGCGCCTGTCCGCATCGCATTTTTTAGTTAGCAAGCAAGTTGGATGGGGGTAATTATTTCACTTCAGTGACATTCAACAACGTTATGCAAACTCTGGTATGTCAGTGAGTAGCCTATGGGAAAATGCATTGCGTTAGAGTAAAGTCGGGCATGCCCTGCTAGCTGTCTTAGCAGTCAGCCAAGTTTGACATTGGTGAGGCACTCTAAAATGACAGACGTAGCCGGATTAGTGAGATAGATTCGCTTGCATGTTGGACAAAATGCCCACCCTGGGATTTTACTGTTGAGTAAATAGCTAGCTAGTCACGGATCATTAATAGACAAGACTTGGTAGCTAGATTACCAAGTTGACTCACGAGCTCGCGTCTGTCACCCGCAACTAATAATTCATTTTGAGCTGTTGCGTGTATAGCTAGCTAGTTTGTACTGGACGACAGAACGGGCAAACAGGTGACACCTTGTCATAGATTCGGGAGGCTGCAATCTCTGGATCGGACTTCAGATGCTGTCTGTGTCGCCGGGTGGGGCCGTCACTGTGGATCAGACACGGTGAAAAGACATATTGCAATATCTTTTGTCGAAAGCTAACGTTATACGGATTGCAAGCTTGATAGCGCACCGTTCGGCGAAATGGCCAAACCCGAATCGAAGAAAAGCGGCGTGGTCTTCGGGACCAGCCGGTCTGCCGCAGCGGAAGAGCAGGTCAACAACGGGTCACTCGACTTGTCTTCAACCGGGGGGTCCCACGATCCGGCACCGGCAGCACCCACAAGCGCAACCAAACCAAAATCTGGGAAACAGGGATCACGAGAGAACGGTTCGCGACGTACGACGGAGTCTGAAGTATTTGATGACGGAACCATCACCTTCTTCTGGTGAGTGAGGTTGCAGAAATTAGCTTTCTGATCATATTAGATGTTAATTGAGGTGCGAGATTCGCTAACTGACAGCCGCTGTTGGTCGATTGCTACCAGTAAGTTAAATTAATTATATAAATCAGTTCATAATGAAGTGGGTCATTTAATATCTTGTTTTACTGATGCGTGCGTTTCATGCATCATTCTAGTCGATTCGGTTATTTTTTTTAACTGCTTGTATGAAGGCGGGGCGGTGATACCTTCCATAAATAGGGGAAAATCCTTTGTGTTTGGATTTTATTTGTTTCCATTTGGCCTGCTATAAACGTGTCATTAGCCTGAAACTTGTGTACATGACCGTTATTGATGGCTCCGGAATTCAAGGTTACGCCTTGGGAGGTAGGTGAATGTCAAGGCGAGATTCTCGGAAACGGCCGCCGCTCGTGCGCAAATGAAAATCAGTGGCTCTCCTGTTTGCCGGCTAGTTGTGCGATCACCCATCCGTATATTTTGGCAAATACATATTAGTAACGTCAATAACCTTTATTTGTTATCTTGCCATTAGGTTATATTAGCTATATAAAACGGGTGTGCGATACTGGGCAGTGGTTTAAGGGGGACTAGAAGGTGGTGTGCAGCTTTGGCGCTCTCTAGGAGAGGCCTTATTTGTTTGTGAGTGAGCCCATTGTTTTTTTTTTGGTGTTTTTTTTTTTTTTTTTGCAAGTTTGAATGGGTGTGTTTGGCAGCACGTTGTGCCCAACCTCTTCTCTCTTTCCGTGCGTCCTGCTCTGCGTCGATCACTGTCGCGTAGCCGTGCCTACAGGTCAGGGTGGGAAAGCCCGGCCAGCGAAGGCCTCTCTGTGGGTTTATAATCCGCATGTTCATCCCTGTCTCTTCAGTGGAAAGTGCTGTGGGATCCACTAAAGACTTTAAGCTGGGACAAAAGTAGCAGATTGCTGTGTCGGTGGAGGGGAGGGGGGAGGGGAGGCTTTGGTGCAGTGTGTGTGTGTGTATGTGTGTGTGTATGTGTACGTTTGGGTGGGGGGGGGGGTTATGTATGCATTAACAAACACTCTCCCAACACACTAAAGTGTGCACATGTGCTGCCATACTGCTTGTTTGATTGAACGCAGCCTGTGGCCTAATTGCAGGTGTCGCTAAGAGTCACCTTTTAGCAGTCAGCACTGCTGGCACACCTGAGTCATTAATACACGGCTGTTGTCTACCTTGTCATACAGGTTTCCTCTTTTTCCACGGCGCGCACGAACTGCCGCCGTGGGCTATGCATGGCAAATTGTGGTCACTCACTCACTCACTCGCATATGCCAAAATCACCACTTCGAACGAGAACGAGATTTTAAAGCACAGCTTTATCGCCTAACGTTACTTTAGCTAAGCGTAACACGTTTGCGTTTCGCCTTCTTTAGTTAACCTAGTTAGCGCGTGCCACCGATACAGATGTATGGACACACGGAGGACAACAAATAACGTTACAGAGGTGAGGACATGCCATAGCTAGCTAGCTATAGTTAGCTATAGTTAGCCCAGTTTTACTCGTGGCACTTTGTACTGGTGCGCCGTGGGTCTGCGTGGTTTTGTGCGCGTTCTGTTCTGCGCTATTTCGCGTGTGTAACCTTGGCTGAGTTGCAGATGCTGAAGTGTGTGTGTAGCCTCCCTGTGGGGCAGTGGCTCGTGGCTGGTGTGGGGTGAAGTAGGCGGGGTGGGGGTGGGGGGTTTGCCAGGCTCACAGTCACGTTGGCACAGCGTTGGCATGTTGTTACCCCTGGCAGAGTCGGCCTGTGTGGCTGGATGGCGGTATATCGGTGGAGGTGTGGCTGGATGGCGGTATATCGGTGGAGGTGTGGCTGGATGGCGGTATATCGGTGGAGGTGTGGCTGGATGGCGGTATATTGGTGGAGATGTGGCTGGATGGCGGTATATCGGTGGAGGTGTGGCTGGATGGCGGTATATTGGTGGAGGTGTGGCTGGATGGCGGTATATCGGTGGAGGTGTGGCTGGATGGCGGTATATCGGTGGAGGTGTGGCTGGATGGCGGTACATCGGTGGAGGTGTGGCTGGATGGCGGTATATCGGAGGTGTGGCTGGATGGCGGTATATCGGTGGAGGTGTGGCTGGATGGCGGTATATCGGTGGAGGTGTGGCTGGATGTGGTATATCGGTGGAGGTGTGGCTGGATGGCGGTATATCGGTGGAGGTTTGGCTGGATGGCGGTATATCGGTGGAGGTGTGGCTGGATGGCGGTATATCGGTGGAGGTTTGGCTGGATGGCGGTATATCGGTGGAGGTGTGGCTGGATGGCGGTATATCGGTGGAGGTGTGGCTGGATGGCGGTATATCGGTGGAGGTGTGGCTGGATGGCGGTATATCGGTGGAGGTGTGGCTGGATGGCGGTATATCGGTGGAGGTGTGGCTGGATGGCGGTATATCGGTGGGTGTGGCTGGATGGCGTATATCGGTGAGGTGTGGCTGGATGGCGGTATATCGTGGAGGTGTGGCTGGATGGGTATTGGCTGGATGGCGGTATATCGGTGGTGGTGTGGCTGGATGGCTGTATATCGGTGGAGGTGTGGCTGGATGGCGGTATATCGGTGGAGGTGTGGCTGGATGGCGGTATATCGGTGGTGGTGTGGCTGGATGGCTGTATATCGGTGGAGGTGTGGCTGGATGGCGGTATATCGTGGAGTGTGGCTGGATGCGGTATATCGTGGCGGTTTGGCTGATGGCGGTATATCGGTGAGGTTGGCTGGATGGCGGTATTCGTGGCGGTGTGGCTGATGGCGTTTGTGAGTTTTTTCCGCTGCTGTTTTCGTCCGTTGACTGAGCCAGAGCTCCCTGCTCGTCTGGATTTGAGGAAGGTTTTTTGTTTTATTTTTTTTGTTTTTTTTTTCTTCCTGGCCTTGCGGCTCCACCCTTACATTTCTTAGGCTGTGTGTTTTTTTTTGTTGTTTTTTTTAATACATTTTTTGGTCCTCATAGCTTTTTCCTGCCAAACAAGCTACGAGAACAAAGCAGTCATCGTCACATGCTTGTGACTGCATGTGACCGAGAGGGACCTGTGTGTGAGAGAGAGAGAGAGACTGTGTGTGTGTGTGTGTGGGAAAGAGAGAGAGAGACTGTGTGTGTTGTGTGTGTGTGTGCGGTGGTGAGAAGAGAGAGAGAGGCTTGTTGTGTGGTAGTGTGTGGTGAGGTCGGGGGAGGAGTGAGTGTTGTGAGCTGTGTGTGTGTGGTGTGTAGGTGAGGAGTTCTGTTGTGTGTGTGAGTGTGTGAGTGAGTGTCTGTGTGAGTGTGTGAGTGTGTGTGTGTGATGACACAGACTCAAACCTGTTCAGTTTAGTGTGTGTGGCCATAAGCCTCTTGAACAATGCTCAAACCTGCTCTCCAGCTACTGTCAAAAATGCAGACTGTCTTCATGCCTACCTGTGAGCCCGTAAACGGAATACTCCTGTACCCTCCCATACCGGAGGGCAAACTGCTCAGGCTAGGTCCTGTACACTCCCACACCACAGGACATGCAGCTCAGGCTGGGTCCTGTACACTCCCACACCAGAGGTCATGCAGCTCAGGCTGGGTCCTGTACACTCCCACACCAGAGGACATGCAGCTCAGGCTGGGTACTGTACACTCCCACACCAGAGGTCATGCAGCTCAGGCTGGGTACTGTACACTCCCACACCAGAGGTCATGCAGCTCAGGCTGGGTACTGTACACTCCCACACCAGAGGTCATGCAGCTCAGGCTGGGTACTGTACACTCCCACACCAGAGGTCATGCAGCTCAGGCTGGGTACTGTACACTCCCACACCAGAGGTCATGCAGCTCAGGCTGGGTACTGTACACTCCCACACCAGAGGTCATGCAGCTCAGGCTGGGTACTGTACACTCCTGCCACTGCCCTTGACCAAGGCCCTGGCCTCAGAGCTGGAGTTGGTCCCCAGGCGCTGCACTGTGGCTGCCCACTGCTCCTGAGTAACCAGGACGGGTAAAATGCAGAGGACAAACAACCCAACGACAAACAACCCAACGGGCTTCAATAAAGTGTGTATTGATTGGTTCACACGGTTCACTGGAATGATAATGACATCAGAGCTCTTTGAAAACAAAAGCAAACTTTGGGTTTCCGTTAAAATAATCGGACACATTTTTTCATTTAAATGTAGGCCTGAATCAGGGCGGCGCTGTGCCTGCACAGCAGCAGCTCTGAACGGTGGCAGAGGAGCCGTCTTTGGCTGCTTTGTGTGGAGGAGGTTGACGCTCATTGCATTATTCTGTGGAGGCATAGTTCATTTCTCTCAATGGCCTTGCTGCTTGGTTACAGAGTTGTATTATTGTTTCCAAGGGATCCCTGTTCCCATGGTGACGACTAAGCCCCTCCCCATTTTTCTGGGATGAATACACTCGCTCGCACTCTGTTGCAACCCCCGCCACCCGCCCCCGCCACCCGCCCCCGCACGCTCACCTGCGGGTTCAGCGTGGGGGCCGGTTCTGTCGCGGGCAGACTGCGGTAATCTCCAGCTCAGAGCCAGTATAACCGGCTGTATAACTGCCAAAGTGTGTGTGGGGGGGGTGGGGGGTTGCTCATATATTATTTTAAAATAGGCACCATAGAACCAGAAGTAAATCCTCGCTCACTTTGACACTTGCGTACTTGCACATGGTATGCTTGCACTGTATGTCCAGGGCAGCATGGCGTCATAGCCAGTTCCTCTCTGGCAGGATGGCAGGGGGGAGGATAAGGAGGACGG
>NC_057948.1:35559238-35561738 GCF_018555375.3 Anguilla rostrata
ACACACACACACCCTAATACTGTACACACACACGCACACACACACACACACACACACACACCAAATACTCAGCGCAGCTCACCACAGCCGGTGATTCACGCAGGTTCCGTCAGCCGGGTGATTCAGCCGGTTCTCCGTTACAGCGTGAATCGAGGTATTCAGCGAGGTTTCTACGTAAGCGCCGGGTGAATTCAGCGCAGGTTCTCACGCACAGCGCGGGTGAATTCAGCGCAGGTTCTCACGTACAGCGCGGTGAATTCAGCGCAGGTTCTCACGCACAGCGCAGGTGAATTCAGCGCAGGTTCTCACGTACAGCGCGTGTGAATTCAGCGCAGGTTCTCACGTACAGCGCAGGTGAATTCAGCGCAGGTTCTCACGTACAGGCGTGTGAATTCAGCGCAGGTTCTCACGTACAGCGCGTGTGAATTCAGCGCAGGTTCTCACGTACAGCGCGGTGAATTCAGCGCAGGTTCTCACGTACGCGCGTGTGAATTCAGCGCAGGTTCTCACGTACAGCGCGTGTGAATTCAGCGCAGGTTCTCACGTACAGCGCTGTGAATTCAGCGCAGGTTCTCACGTACAGCGCGTGTGAATTCAGCGCAGGTTCTCACGTACAGCGCGTGTGAATTCAGCGCAGGTTCTCACGTACAGCGCGTGTGAATTCAGCGCAGGTTCTCACGTACAGCGCGTGTGAATTCAGCGCAGGTTCTCACGTACAGCGCGTGTGAATTCAGCTCAGGTTCTCACGTACAGCGCGGGTGAATTCAGCGCAGGTTCTCACGTACAGCGCGTGTGAATTCAGCGCAGGTTCTCACGTACAGCGCGGGTGAATTCAGCGCAGGTTCTCACGTACAGCGTGGGTGAATTCAGCGCAGGTTCTCACGTACAGCGCGTGTCGGGCGAGAAGCTGTGAGCTCGTTTCCTCCTCGAGGGGAAGCTGGCACTCGCAGCCTGTCGTCGCGTCGCCGTGGGTTACGCCTGCGCTATTTTTAGACCGAGGAGCCTGAGCCGACCGGCCGAAGCCCCGCCCAACTGCTGCTGAGACCGCAGGCCTGAGACGCGGCGGTAATCGAGCGCACGCACGCTCACACGCTCGGTTAGGGGCGCCCGCTCGTTTTAGGGGCCCTGCTCGGTTTAGGGGTGCCCACTCAGTTTAGGGGTGCATGCCAGGTTTAGGGGCGCCCGCTTGGTTTAGGGGACCACGCTCAGTTTAGGGGTGCATGCCAGGTTTAGGGGCGCGCGCATGCTCGGTGGACCTGTCTTAGGCGTGCAGGTTTAGGACACGGGTTAGGTCATGCAGGTTAGGCGGCCGCTCGACGCTCGGAGGTAGCGACGACGAGGCGTCTGCTTCCTGCTCGGGCCCCTTACTCCGAAACGAAAGGGCATCGTCCCCGCTCCACCCCACCCCCCCTCGGTAATGGACTATTGATTTTGGCTCTTCCCTTTTACTGAGAAATGGAGCGGGGGATGGTGCGGGGGGGATTGGGGGGGGGGCAGGGCCAGAGTACCTTACACCCCCTGCAGTTTGGCTGTAACTGAGAGGGCCTCGGGACCCATTCACTGGGATGCTAAAGGAAAGATTCTCCCAAAAATGAAAAAAGAGCTGCTTTTGCTATTTGTAGACATGAATACAGACATCCAGAGGGACATGTGTCAGTGGTCTGCTTCATGAGATGGATTATTCCTGATGACGTAGTTGGGTCTGAAACTCCTGTCTGTTATGAAAGCTGTATGGCGGGCAGCCTTCCCGATCCCGGCAGTTTTTGTCGTTATTTTTGCGAGTTTAAAATCAGTCGAGCGTATGTGCACGCGCTCTTCTGCGTCTGTCAAGCAAAAGTCTGTCCGGCCATTTTAAACGTGCATGTCTTGTCTAAGATGTTGGTGAACTGCATGATGGGAAATGTAGTTCAAATCAAAAAGGGGGGGGGTTGCTGAGGGTAACAGATTTGTACAACTATGTCATAGAAGGCTAATGAAAGCAAAGCTAATTACTTCCACAATAAAGATAAATACTGAAAGGGTGTTTTTCCTGTACTGTGTGCTGCATGGGGTCATGGGGTGGGGGGGTGCGGTACGGAGGGTAGGGGGGCGTTTTAAATTCCCCTCGTTGTAGGAATGAGTCAGACTGGGAGCGGCAGAGGGGGTGGGGTGGGGTGATTGCAGGTCGTCGTTGCCCTGTTCCGGGGGCCACTGACCTTGTAGTTGCCGCGGCGACAGACGTCTGTCACCGTAGCGACGCGTCGTTTGCTTGACTACGCCGTGCGTCCGGTCGGGCCTGCGGAACCTGTCCCGCGCCGAAAAAAAGCGTGAGCGCCGTGACAAAGGGACCCGTGGGTGTGGTTGGGACGGCCGCGCCCCCGTCCCAGCACACAAGCAGCGAACTTATTGTGTCGCTTCGTAATGTCCTCACGCACCTGGATTCCAGAGCACATTTAGGTGTGGGCGTGCGTTAATGTGTAATTAACACTACAGCGATTTACAGTCACAACAGCAACAGCAA
>NC_057948.1:35566738-35644238 GCF_018555375.3 Anguilla rostrata
CCTACATCAGTCACTCAAACAACCACTTCCTCTTCCTGTTTCCCTACATCAGTCACTCAAACAACCACTACCACTTCCTGTTTCCCTACATCAGTCACTCATAGCCCACTTCCTCTTCCTGTTTCTCTGCATTAGTTACTCGTCCTTTCACTCCTTATATACTTTATTGTTTTTCTCCATTTGAACTCATATGCAAATTATTAATCAAATGTTAAGACTAAGGGCTTTGGAAGGCAAATTGAATCTGGGCTGTATGCCAGTTTGGAGTCTTGCGCACACATTATGGTGTCCCAAAACAAGTAAGCAGACTTAGTCCCTGAAACACAGGCAAAACGTCTTCTTGGGCTGTTGCCATGTCAAAGTAACAAAAAATAGATCCTTTTTTTAAAATCAAATACCATCATAGAGTCCCCCTTTGAAGCTACGCGCAGACATTTGTGGCTGCAAGCCTTGAAAAGAACAGACTGGACCGATGGTGTCATTTCCTAGCTCTCCTCTCTGCATTGCCCATTTCATATCAGGTGACACTTTCTCCAGTGCTCAACACACACTAGGCCAGAAATGAATGGAAGTAGGCTAACGGTTAATGCTAACTAAGCAGCTTCCACAAAGTTAGCATTCACAGGCTGATTCATACTGGGATGTATACTGAGAGAGTGCTGCGGGGAAGCTGTGGTTAGGCCGTGTGATGCGTCGGTGCTGTGCTGTAGGGAGTCACTGATTGGACGCCCCTTCTCCACAGGGGGAAGATCAAGCGAATCGCCTTCCAGTTCACGCCCTACAGCTGGGTGAAGTTCGAGTGGAAGCCGGCCTCCAACCTGCGCCGGTGGCTGGCCGTCCTGGGCATCATCTTCATGGTGAGACCAGGGCCGGGAACTGGGCCTGACATTACAGTACAGTATGTTACAGTATATTACAGTACAGTGCATTACATTACAGTAAATTACAGTACAGTGCATTACATCACAGCACATTACAGTACAGTGCATTACATTACAGTACAGCACATTACAGTATATTACAGTACAGTGCATTACATTACAGTACAGCACATTACAGTATATTACAGTACAGTACAGCACATTACAGTAAATTACAGTACACTGCATTACATACAGCACATTACAGTATATTACATTACAGTACAGCACATTACAGTATATTACAGTACAGTACAGCACATTACAGTATATTACATTACAGTACATTACAGTGCATTGCAGTACAGTACAGCACATTACAGTATATTACATTACAGTACATTACAGTGCATTGCAGTACAGTACAGCACATTACAGTACAGCACATACAATTACAGTCAGTATACAGAGCACATTACTAATTACTTACAGTACATACAGTGCTTGCAGTATTTAATTACAGACATTACAGTAATACAGTACAGCAATTACATACGTTAGTAATTGTTTTAGCCCCGATGACACAGATTTCTCCCATAGCATCTGTGGCGGAGCTGAACACGTTCTACCTGAAGTTCGTGCTGTGGATGCCTCCGGAACACTACCTGGTGCTGCTGCGCCTCGTCTTCTTCGTCAACGTGGGCGGCGTCGCCATGCGGGAGATCTACGACTTCATGGACGACCCGTGAGTGTGTGTGCGCGTGTGCGTGTGTGTGTGTACTTGCCTGTGTGTGTGTGTGTACTCGTGCATGTGTGTGTGTGTGCTCGCGTGTCTGCATGCGAGTGCATCATACGTATGTGTGCGTGAGTGAGTGACTGAGTGTTCATTCAGGATTTCCTGACAATATGTCCTCCCTCCCTCTCTCCTTTCTCCTCCCTCCCTCCCTCTCTTCTCCCTCCCTCCTCTCCTCCTTCCCTCCCTCTCTCCTTTCTCCTCCCTCCCTCCTCTCCTCCCTCCTCCTCTCCAGTAAGTTTCATAAGAAGCTGGGGCAGCAGGCTTGGCTGGTGGCGGCCATCACAGTGACGGAGTTCCTCATCGTGGTGAAGTACGATCCCCACACCATCATGCTGCCCATCCCCTTCTTCGTCATGCAGTGCTGGGTCCTGGGCATCGTCCTCATCCTCACCTGGACGCTGTGGCGTTTTTTCATCCGGTACGGCAGCCCCGCTACCCCCTCCCGCCCCCCCGACCCCTCCCCTCCCATTTTCCACTTCCAGGGGCATTGTGGGTAAAGAAGCTCCACCATGCAGCTCCTGCTCAGAGCGTCTCGTCTCTGGCGGTACGTAACCCCCCGCCCCCCCCGCCCACCCCCCACCCGCTGTGCCCCCAGCAGGCCCCCCCCCCAGGCATATCCCACCCCAGCACGGTTTCACACCGGCCTCCAGTTTCTCTCTGAGGTGGGGGTGCGGGCGGGGGGGTTCCATGATGCCTTTCCTCTCTTGTTTATTTTTTATCATTTTTTACTTAATTTTTGTTTTTGTTCGCTTTTCCTCTGAGTAGCCCCTCGCCCCCCTCCCCACGTAGGATGCTTGTAGTATTATCCTGCATGTTAAAGCTTCTCGTATGTTCTCTCCTGCCCCCCGACCCCTGACCCCTGACCCCCGACCCCTGACCCCTCCCCTGTCCTGTTCAGAGGCGATGTCCATGTGCAGTGAGGTAGGTGGGTAAGGTTGGTCCGGCATCTTGTCTTGCGTGACCTTTTGTTGTGTTTTTTTTTTCAAACGCATCTCCGTCACCTCTGCAAGATGCTGCTCTCAGCATGATGTCATTGTCCTTTTGGCTGCTGAATGAATATATTACATTTTTAAAAAACAAAACTATTTTATTTATCTTTTTTTTTTATGTACTTCTCTGTGGTTGCAACAGGAGCCTCTGCTCTGCACATACATTTTTTAACCTTGGTCCCCCCCTCATTTTTTTTCCTTTTTTTTTTTTTGATTTGTCACTGGGCAACCGTTGTCATGACATCACGAGAACCTTGGACTGTGGCCCCACCCCCCCTCACACCAGGCCAGATGCCTAGCCTATCAGCATGTCTCCACTCTGTCCCCAGATCACCTGACTCTCCTAACAGCACACGCGAGAGAGAGAGAGAGCGAGAGAGAGAAAGAGATAAAGAGATGTGTGTGAGAGTGAGAGAGCGGTGTGTATGTATGAGGTGAAAGAGAGAGAGGCATAAACTCAGACTCATGCAGACTAAATGAGTGCCCATCATCGAAAGCCACCTCATTATGATGGCTCTGAGCTGTGATCATGGCCCTGGTGTGGATACACACACACACACACACTCTCACATACACACACACACACAGACACACTCACTCTCTCACACACACACACACACACACACACGCTCTCCATCACACACCACACACACCACGCACACACACACTGCTACACACACACACTCCACACACACACACACACATGCTACACACTCACACACACACACCACACACACGCACGCACACACACACACATGGCACACGCACACACACTCACACACACACACACACACACACACATGCAGGCACGCACACACACACCACCACACACACACAACACACACGCGCACACACACACACATAGGCACACCATCTCACACACACACACACACTACGCAACACACACACACACATGCACACACACACAACACACGCCACACACACCACACACAGGCACACACACACACACTCACACACATAGGCACACACACGCACACACACACACACACTCACACATGCACACACACACAGGTGCATGAGAGATGCATTGGAAATGACACTGCCTTTCCCTACAGTCTGTCTCACACACCCACCTGTGGATGTGGCCTGCGCAGTTTGTGTGTGCGTTTGCGAGCTCTCTAACGCCCCCCTGTGGCTCTGCAGGGACATCACCATGCGCTACAAGGAGACGCAGCGCCGCCGGCAGGAGGGGGCGGGGGACCGGGACCGCGGCAACGGCGGTGGCAACGGCGGCTCGGCCACCACAGGACGCAGCAAACTGAACGGCAGCTCCGAGTCACTCAAGCACAGGAAGTCCTGAGCGACCCTGCCTGGGGGGCCCGGGGGCCTGGGGGGATGAGGGGCCCGGGGGGGTGGGGCTGGGGCCTGGGGGTCTGGGGGGCCTGGGGGATGGGACCCGGGGGAGCTGGGGGCCCGGGGTGGGGGCGGGGCCTGGGGGCTGGGGGGCTGGGTCCTGGGGCTGGGGGGCCCAGGGGGTGCCTGGGGTCCTGGGGGGCCATGGGGGGCTGGGGTGCCTGGGGGGGGGGGGCGGCAGCTTGGAGGGGGCCTTCAGAGAGGGAGGTGGAGGGAGGGGGGCCTTCAGAGAGGGAGGTGGAGGGAGGGGGTGCAGGGTGTAGATTAGCGCAACGCTCTGAGCCTCCATGTAGGGGGCGCTCTCGGGCTGTTAGTCCGTGCCCCCCTGTCTACGACACTTCCAATGGGGGGGGGAGGGTGGGGGGGTGGGAGGCTGGTTTGACGATGACGATATCTGACCATGTGGTTTTTTTTAACGTGGGAGAAACAGTGAGATTTATTGTCATTATCCTTTTATTTTTATTATTATTATTATTATTATTATTATTATTATTATTATTACTATTATTACTATGATGTGTTCCTGCATACTGAGATTAGCATGTAGGGAGTTTGACAGACGCGCATCGTATATTGCCCCCCCCCTCCCCGTTCGCTGGAAGGGTCCAGGTGTAAGAGCAATATTAGGTTCATAAGTGATGACCGTGGTGGAGGAGTAACACCTTGTGTGTAAGTCACAGTCAGCCTGAGTACAGTCAGTGTCTCTGTGCCAACTTCCTGCGCTGTGACTACAGTCACGGCCTGCCACATCCGTGGCATGTGAGACGGGTGTGAGGGAGCGTGCTCGTGTGAGCTGAAACAATTTGTACAGTTAGAGCTGTGAGCCATTCATAAAAAAAAAATAGAAATGTATATACATGTGTTACCTATATATACTCGATGGAGCTGTAACTGTACTGGCCTAGTCTGGCTGCTCTTTCAGTCTGTCTGTCTGTCTGTCTGTCTGACTGTCTGTCTGACTGTCTGTCTGTCTGTCTGACTGACTGTCTGTCTGTCTGTCTGTCTGTCTGACTGTCTGTCTGTCTGTGGGTGTTCTGTAAATCAGCGTGTGACCACAGGGCTGGCTGCGAGCGTATGTCCCTGTAGGCTAGCCCCGCCCCCACAGAAAGGGGGTGTGGTCTCTCAGTGCCCCCCCCCCCCTTGGTTTATGGACCGCATGCTAGCAGGGATGTGCTCCCAGCCAACGCCAGCCCTCAAAGGATCCTGGGAAATTAACTGGACCGGACGTTTCCGTAGACCTCGCTCGCTCTCTGCCTTCGTCCCTCTCTCGCCCTCTGTCGCCATGGCGCTTGGGCTGAGGGGGGCGTGGCCAAGCTCACTACGTTATGATTTTAGCATTGTAGCCCCGCCCCCTAGGGAGCATGTCATGCGTCTGAGAGGCGGAGCTAATTTTATCTATTTCTTTTTTTGTTCGTTTTTCTCGCTGCTATGCAAACCAACACACGCCTCCCCAAACAACGTACACACAAGTCTGTTCTGAACGAACAACGCTCATTCCAAACGTTCTGGTTCTGCTCGATAATGGACAAAACTAAGCAGGCTGTATTATTTTGTATCATTATTTTCTATGTTGTTTAGATTTGTGTATTTTTGTAAGCCCTTCGGATTAGATCTGAGGACAAAGATGTACATTTGTAGTGGTGTAGCGGGACTGAAGTAGCTGGATGCCTGGTGTTCGTGGTTGTAGTGCATTGAGCAAGTAGTTACATGGGTACACACAAGCGCACGCTCACACACACACATGCTCACACACACGCACAGCCATAGAACTGAGGACAATCAGGGTTTGCTGACGCGAGGCGTCCATGAATGCCCTTTTCTGTTGTTGCGTGAGGGTCGGGGTGAGGCAGAGAGACTGTCCAGTCGCTTTTCCAGAAAGGAGACCGCAGCAACAAAGCCGTATCTCCTGGTAACACTGTTTTTTTTATTTAATTAATTTTTTTTTAGTTTGCTGCCATTAGAGAATGTTTAATGCTCATGCCAAATACGGGGCGGGACGGTGAGCCGGCGCTCTGAACCAGGGAAAGGGAAGCGGTTAGTTTAACCGGACTTATCCGGGTCGCGCTGGTTGAGCCTGACCGCGCCTTCCGTACGGATAGAGAAAGGCTCGTGCAGCGCGCTCCAGGACGCGCTCCAGACGAAGGCCTGTGACGTTCGTTTTGTGGGTAACTACGCGAGTCTGTTTAAATATGTTTCTGGTGTCGTTTTTGTCTTTTTTTTTTTTGTCTGACTGTTATAAAGACACTTGATCAGAAGCCAGGAAGCATTCCCCAGACCGAACAAACGTACCCTAACCTTGCACACCCCCCCCCCCCCCTTTTTTTTTTTAAATAAAAGATTTTATTTAACCGTTCTGGATGTTCGCGCCACAGATACGAAGCCCCAGCGTAGGATCTGTGAATCCCGCTGTCGTGTTTTGAGATGGAATTGCTGCTGGTCGCGGTCTCTAAATCCCCCATCTTCAGGCACCTGACCATTCAGTAGGGGCGCGCCTGCTCAGCGTAAACAGTGGAGTGTAGCCGCAGTAAGACGCTGTGTGTATTTGTGAGTTTTATTTTATTTTTTGTTTTTTTTTTTGTTTTGTTTTGATTGTGTGTTCTCTGCTTTGGCAGATGTAGTTGTGCACAAAGTTGAAATGTTCGCCACTGTCACATGGGGTGTTCATCAGGGACGACTGGAGGCATTGTACAAATTGCCCAAAATGCCAGATGTGACATAAAGTAGTTTGATGCCATACTCATACTGTGAATGTACACCATCCAGTCAAAACTTTTCAAAGAAGGAGGCTGTTTGTCATTGAATTCTGATTTTTTTTTTTTTAAATAAATAATTATACCTATTCTTTCTGTAAAGACCCCCCCCCCCCGAACTGCAATCCATTTCAGTTGATCCACATTTGGATCAGTGAAGAGCGTATTTATGTGTTTTTAGTCAAAATGGTTATGTTTAAAACTTGATCTCTTCTGACCAAAGTGCTTGGGGAGGGAGGAGTCTACTCTCAAAAAGAGGTTTGTGCCAGTTTCTGTCGTTTGCCCCCTTCTTGAGAAGCTTAGACTGTCTTCAAAAAAAAAAAACACTAATTCTGTCAAGCTGAACTTAACTCATATGCTGTTGTAATGACCTGTTCTCTGTGGTGAAGTCTGTATGAGAGATAAAGCCAATCGGAACCTGTTTTAGCTCGTTGGACTAGCCGTTTCGTGGTCGGCGGAATCTTTCTTTGCATGCACAGGGCGCGAGCGTTGTCCCAACCGTGGTGATTAACGTGTAAGCGGCTCCTTGACCTACGCCACTTGAGGGCGCAAGTCTCTCGTGTCTGTTAACGGTTTCTCCCAGTCCCTGACCCTGTCCCGTTCTGTCCACTGCTCACGTTGGAGAGAAACGGAAAAGCCATTTTTTACTGTTTGACTAAACGCGATCACTTAAGGAAGGAAATAAAATGAAAACTCAACATAAAACATGTTATTTTGTAATGTTTTCAATAAAACCTAACGATTAATCACTGAAAACAAACATGTCCTGTCTTTGTCTTTTACTTACGTTCAGTGCAGCCGGTTTTCGATAATTTATGCATACAACAAAATGAATTTTGACATCAAATTACTAGTTGCACATATTTTGCAGATGTACGAAAGAATGTAACGTCTATATTTGTCAAGTATTAATCATCCAGATTTCTATAACAACAGTATTTACACAATCTTGCATAAAAGATTAATCTGTCCTGACTAGTTTGTTTCCAAAGAGAATACGGTGAACGTTGCCTTTGTAAAGAAGCCTTTCCACGGACATACTTGCTCTGTTCTCTGACCCGTAAAGCTGTCGCTCTCGTTCTTGATACTACAATACCCATAATTCCTAAATTGTTGTGGTGCATCAGCGATTGCAGTCCGGAAGTGGATGGACTTGGCGGTGGATTGAGGGTGAGTGAGCGACAAACGCAGAAGAGGAGTCGTAAGAGAAATAACTGCGTTTGTAAAGCGAAGCCCCGCACAAAAAGAGATATGCTTATATAGTCTTTGTAATCTTTAGCTAGCAATGTTGCTGTTTGTCACTGACGTCTAAAATATTTTGACAGTAATCTTAATGGGCTACAAAGCAAGTAACATTTACGTGCACCTTTAACTAGTTACCGTGTTGTTGGTTTCGCTGCACGTGTCCCCCTGCGTTTACCTTGCACCCAGGCAGAAGCACATCTGCGTTCCGCTTTCTAGACGTTACCAATCCAGTGCACTGAGTGATTGAGTGGCCGTTTGGGCGTTTTCATATTTGCAGGCAGTCGGTAGGTGCACCAACATGGCCCGCCAGTGGGCGCTCGATTGGACAGTGATCGTCCTGACTTGCCAGCACAAGGACAGTGTGTACGCCTTTCAGAGAGGTGAGAAGCATTAACTTCCATAAAAAAGTGACCTTTTTCTTTTTTTTAACGAACTGACTGAAAGGCATTGTTGAACTTGAAACTTTCGTGTAGTCAAGTATCGTTTTTATGCCTTTCAGACAGCTGAGAAATAGCCCTACACATCTGATTGTGTCTGGTTTTCCTGTGGGAATTCACCAAAAAACCCCATTTGAACATGCAGAATCACAGCTGGCTCGTATCAAAGGCCCACACATGTCTGCCGTCGTTTTCCCCAGAGTTGGAAGCGCGGCAGCGGCGCGGATCTCTACCAAAGGGGGCGCTGTTGTTGACCGTAGCCGACCCCCAGGAGCGCCTGGGCAGCGGGGGTGCCACCCTGAACGCCCTGCTGGTGGCGGCAGAGCACCTCAGCGCCAGGGCCGGGCACACCGTGAGTGGCGAGCGGCGTTGGCGGCGTCTTGGCCCCGTGATTGGCTGCGGGCGCGGAACCTCTGATTGGGCGCTGTGTCTGTGTGTCCCTGCAGGTGGTGACCGCTGACGCACTGGATGACGCCCACATCCTCATCCTGCACACGGTGAGGGAGGGAGGGAGAGAGGGAGGGAGGAAGGAAAAGAGAGAGGGAGAGAAGATGGGAGAGAGGAAGGAAGGGAAGGAGGGGGAGGGTGGAGCAGGGGATGTAGGTGGAAGTAGTGGAGGAAGATGAGAGGGAAAGGGTGAAAAAGGTAATAGAAAGGATGATTCGAAAGAGCCGTGTGTCGTGTGCCATGTTTATGAGTGTGTGGATGTGTTCGTGTGAGTGTTCAGGATGTGTTCATAACTCACTATTTTCCACCCTCCATCTCTCCCCTCCCTCTCTCCCACACCCCTCTTCTGTTCCCCCTCTCCCCCTCTCCTCCCTCCCTCCCTCTCTCCTCTCCTCCCACACCCCTTCCTCCCCTCTCTCCCTCCCTCCCTCTCTCTTCCACCCCTCTCCTTCCCTCCTCTCTCTCTCTTTCTCCCCCTCCCTCTCCCTCTCTCTCTCGCCCTCTCTCCCTCTCTCTCTCCAGGGCCGGGACTTCCCGTGGGACAGCTGTGGGCGGGCTTTCTGCTGGCTGCCCGTGCAGGAGAGTACAGGGCTGGTGGAGCAGCCTGTGTGCTGCCTGGACCTGCTGCTGAGTGTCCTCACAAACCAGGTACACACTCACACACCATACACACACCAGGTACACACTCGCACACCATACACACACCAGGTACACACCAGGGACACACACATACACACACCATACACACATCAGGTACACACTACCAGTACAACAGGACACACACCCATCACGATCAGGGACACACAGGTACCACTACACACCAGGTACACACCAGGGACACAAACACACGCTCCAGGTATACACACACACCATATACATACCAGGTACACACTCACACACCATACACACACCAGGTACACACCAGACACACACACACACTCTCCAGGTATACACACACACCATATACATACCAGGTACACACTCACACACCATATACATACCAGGTACACACTCAAACACCATACACACACCGGTAACACCACACACAACCACCATATACGCCAGGTCACACCAACACAACACCTATACACACCAGGTACCAACACACAGCACACACCATATACATACCAGGTATACACACTCACACACACCAGGTACACACTCACAGACCGTACACACACACACACGCACACCAGGTAAACACTCACACGCACTCACACACACCAGGTAAATACTCACACACACTCGCGCACACGCAGTGAACACTTGGGCTGTGTGTTCTCTCCCTGTGCAGGTCTGCCCTGGCTCTCCTCCGGGTGTTTGGGTGTGCAGCACTGATATGATCCTGGAGTTACCCAGCAATCCCGGTGAGCTCCGCCCACTCCAGCCCGGTTCATCCTGTCCTTGGGTCACAATCCATCGGCAACAAAGGATAAATCCCAATCAGTTAGGATGGTACAAACAGGCCACCGTACCACTGCGATGGCCCATCCGTACAATGCCACGGGGATTTACACTGTCCCTCTCCATCTTTTCAGCCATGTCTTGGGACGGCTTCTATGGAGTTAGAGTGCTGTCTGTGCCGGGGGAGGTGACCTTTGCCACCAGCCATGGGGTGTACCTCACTGATGAGCAGGTAAGTGGCCTGCTGGGAAATGTAGTTTGAGA
Organism: Anguilla rostrata; assembly: GCF_018555375.3. Lineage (NCBI taxonomy): Eukaryota > Metazoa > Chordata > Actinopteri > Anguilliformes > Anguillidae > Anguilla > Anguilla rostrata. The sequence continues at coordinate 35,577,305 of NC_057948.1, forward strand.
ACTGGGCAGTAACTCTTGCAGTGGTTGTGTAAGGACTTCATCAATTTACTGGAACTGCAAGGTGTGAGTATAACAGCAGCGTGATGCGCTGCCACGTCTGTCTGGCCTTTCTTCTAGGACCGAGTGCGTGACATCATCTACAGGGGACCCGAGGAGAAGATCCGACAAGCCGCTCGGGCTGATGGGAAGGTTCCGCTGGTCCGTCTGCTCTCGATTGCGTTCACGGGACTTTTTGCTGTGTTCCTCATCCTTTCGCCCGGTCCCAGGTGTTCACCCTGGTACCTGTTGCTCTCGTGTGAGATATGTGTTCAGTGTCTGGGCAAAGTCCCTGTGCCGCTGTCAACAGCTGTCGGGATGGTTACGGTCTGCGCTCACACGCCGCTCTCGCTGTAACGACCAGCTCAGCTGGCTTTTCACTCATTTTATTTCATGCCCATTACTGCTGGCTACTACTACTACTAGCTAATGTGCACCGACTAGCTAGCTAGCGAGGTACTTCTATAGGCAATACAATATCCATTTTGTTTAGGCAAAAAGGCTCCTAATGTTATAGGTGACTGATGGCAGCTCAAGTAAGTGTCAATTAAGTGATAAATGTTCAATAGCATATGTGACAAGGAAGTGTAATTAATACTGCTCAGTGATTGGTCGGTGAGAGTGATTGACTGGTGTGGGCCCCGCCCTGCTGCAGGTGTCTGGGCCAGTGTTCTTCTGCAGGGAGGTGTCCGAGCGGCTGCTGCAAATGCACGTGACCCCCCCGCTGGACGGCTGCACCTACCTGGGCATGGACTCTGGGGCCCCCCCATTAGAGGTGTGTGCTTGTCCTCCACCTCTGCCCCTCCCTCCACCTCTCTCTCGCTCTAACTCACTCTCTCCCTCTCTCACAACACTTCACTCTCTCCCTCTCTTCTCTCTTGCTTTTTTTCCCTGTCTCTGTCATTTGTTTATTTTTCCTCTTGATCGCCCTCTGTTTCCCTCTCTTTCTCTTTCTCTGTCTCTCTCTCCCGTTCTCGTTCAGTTCAGTGTGGTTCAGTTCTAATCTGCTTTGGGGACATGACAAACACTTCGTATCGTCTTGCCGAAGCCTGTTAGGCTGTTAGGATGGAGTGTAGCACAGTGGGTAAGGAACTGGGCTTGTAACCGAAAGGTCGCAGGTTCGATTCCCGGGTAGGGCACTGCCGTTGTACCCTTGAGCGAGGTACTTAACCTGCATTGCTTCAGTATATATCCAGCTGTATAAATGGATACAATGTAAAATGCTATGTAAAAAGTTGTGTAAGTCGCTCTGGATAAGAGCGTCTGCTAAATGCCTGTAATGTAATGTAATGTAATGTTATCTGTCTGACTCTTTGTGTCTCTCTGTTGCCAAGTCATCTATTTTTTAAGAACATCTCAGCCCCCCTCTTATGAAAAACGGGTAGCAAACGTCCGGTCTCACGCTCGGTCTGGTGCGGTCCGGGGTCCGTTTGGCGGTTCGGCTCATCGTGGCGGGATGCCGTGGCGGGAATGGCGGGTCACGAGGCCGCCTCTGCGCCGCGGTCTCTCAGGGCAGATGGTCGTTCTTTCGCCCACTTCCTGTTTGTCCTGTCCCCACCGTCCCCCTCCCGCCCCCCCCACCCCAGATCTCGCTGTTCCTGGACGTGCTGCTGTGCCTGTGTTCGGACGTGAGCGAGGACCGCTTCGTCAGCGCAGAGAGGCAGGGCTGCGCTTCCCCGCGTGGCCCGCAGGGGGCGGCAGTGAGGAACGCGAGGGCGCTTCTCTGGAGAGCTCTGCGCGGGACCCCCCTCTCCCTGGGTGCCGAAACGCTCCGTTTCTTTCTGTGAAAATCTAAAATGACATCACTGTAACCCTCCTCTGTCCTCAGTGATCTTATACATGTGTGGGTGTGTGTGTGTGTGTGTACGTGTGCGCGTGCTTGTTTGTATGTGCGTGTGCGTGTACACGTGTGTGTGTGTGTGTGTGTGTGTGTATGTGTGCATGTGCTTGTTTGTGTGTGCGTGTGCGTGTACACGTGTGTGTGTATGTGTGTGTGTGTGTGTGTGTGTGTGTGTACGTGTACACGTGTGTGTGTACGTGTGCATGTGCTTGTTTGTGTGTGCGTGTGCGTGTGTGTACACGTGTGCGTGTGTGTGTGTACGTGCCTGTGTGCGTGTTCTCAGTCTACGTTCCAGATGGTCGCTATGACTACATGACGCTCTCTGGCCTGGAGCACGTGAGGCGCCTGACGCAGACGGGGACGGAGAGAGAGACGCTGTCACACGTGCAGGTGACCGCCAGCGTCTGCTCCCCATTACCGCCAAAAACACCGCCAAACACACGTCTGATACGCAGCGCTGGCTTTGAATCACTCTCACACTCTCACACCTTTCATTCCGTCTCTCTCTCCCTCTCTCTCTCTCCCTCCCTTTCCTTCTCTGTGTCTTTCTCTCCCCTGTTTCTGTCAAAATCAAACGCAGCTCAAATTCACGCTTCGTTCCTGTGATGCGACAGCTTGTGTTTTTCCCAGCAGTCAGTACAGAAATTATGACACAATCAGAATGAAAACAACGTGTCAGTGTATAACTTTAGCACACATGCACATGACCCTCCCTCTTTCCCTCTCCCTCTCTCTCCCTCTCCCTCTCCCTCCCTCCCTCTCTCCCTCTCTCTCCTCTCCCTCCCTCCCTCCCTCTCTCCCTCCCTCCCCTGCAGAATGTACAGAGTTTGGCCGCGGGCAGTAGAGTGATAAACAGCGTTTTGGAAGGGGACGTCCTTGTTTCTGCCGGAGCGGTTGTCCTGCGCTGCCACCTGCAGGTCTCTCAGTGCCATTACCAGCTACACTGACCCTGGTGCTTTCCTGTTTCCGAACTTTACTCAGTAACTGCTGCTGTGGTGTGTTTTTGTGTTTGGATTTCTGTTGGCTACAGGTCACTGGACCAATGACCTTTGACCTGTGACCTCTCCGCCCCACAGGGCCCAGTGCAAGTGCCGCCCGGTTGTTTGGTGTCGGGGCTGGAGCTGTCCTCGCTGAGCTGTGTTCCGCAGCTGGCTCTTCTCAATGACATCATCATTCAGGGACACCGTGTGCAGCTAGGGGAGCTGCAGCTGACGGTCTTCACAGTGCTGGGTTCTCATGACAACCTGGAGGTACGTAGATACAAAAATATACCAAATCAGTTATAGCCCTTTCCCACTGTAGAGCTGGAACCAGGCTGGCTCATTATAGCCCTTTCTCACTGTAGAGCTGGACCCAGGCTGGCTCATTATAGCCCTTTCCCACTGTAGAACTGAACCAGGCTGGCTCATTATAGCCCTTTCCCACTGTAGAGCTGAACCAGGCCTGCTCATTATAGCCCTTTCCCACTGTAGAGCTGAACCAGGCTGGCTCATTATAGCCCTTTCCCACTGTAGAGCTGGAACCAGGCTGGCTCATTATAGCCCTTTCCCATACGTGTTAGAGGCTGAACCAGGCTGGCTCATTATAGCCCTTTTCCCACTGTAGAGCTGAACCAGGCTGGCTCATTATAGCCCTTTCCCACTGTAGAGCTGGACCCCAGAGCTGGACCTCTATTATAGCCCTTTCCCACTGTAGAGCTGAACCAGGCTGGCTCATTATAGCCCTTTCCCACTGTAGAGCTGAACCAGGCTGGCTCATTATAGTCCTTCTCGCCTTATTTATCTTTCCTTCTCATCGTCATCCCTCCATCCCTCCCTCCTTTTCCACAGGCATCTCTTGATGATCCGTCTGCCACGTTCCTGAACCGCAAGTGGACGGACTTCTACGAGCGCACGGGAATTCGGTGAGCCCCGCCCGAGGCACTGAGCGTGGTTAGCGGTTAGCCATGTTAGCGGTTAGTGATTAGCGGTTAGCCATGTTAGCGGTTAGTGATTAGCGGTTAGCCATGTTAGCGGTTACTGATGTCACGGGTTAGTCGTTAACTCTTGTAAGATTAGCATTTAGTGGTTAAGCGAGTTGGGAAATCATTGTTAGACATTAGGGGAGCGGTTAGCCTTGTTAGCGGTTATCCTGTCGGTCACACGAGGAGAAATGCACAGTCAAGTTAACTCAAATTGTGAAAATGACTCATTTTTGTGTGACTTAAAGAAACAATTCGGACAGTTTTAGGCAAATGTACAAATTTTAAGAATTCATTGCTCAGAGGGAACAAACTATCAGGTTTTCCTATATCAACACACTGTTTGTTTTACTTTACACACGCTCGCTACTAGCTCACAGAAATGATGAACTGTAATGATTCGTTGTGTTTGCTGCCAGATGGACAGCATCGGTAGGGCGTGTGGCTGAAGTGTAACGCAGCGTGGCGAAGCCTGGGCCTCATTGGTCACGGGGTCTCTAACGGTCCTCTCTCTCCGTGTCTCTGTCCCAGACCTGGCGACCTGGGGGGAGCGGGGGGCCATGGCGACGCCTGCCCCTGTCTCCTCGACGTCCGCCTTTTCCCCGTGTTTCAGCCCCGGGGGGGCACCGTGGGGCTGGAGGGGGTGGGGTGGCTGCTGGGCGGGGCCGGGGGTGGAGCCGGGGCTGGGGGCAGGGCAGGAGGTGGGGCCTGGGACGCGGGCCGCTGGCGGGCGGCGTGGCGGCTCTCCCTGAGGGAGGTGCTGTCCTGCGCTGACCAGCAGGAGGAGCTGCGCTGGAGGGAGGAGCTGTTTTTCCGCGCTGCGCGGCGGAGGGCGGGGGACGGGCTGAGGGGCCGGACCGACCGCAGCCTCCTCCCCAGCGTCAGGGCCGCCGTCCTGGCCGGCCAGCAGGAGGCGCTGCTGCGTACGCTGGACGCTGGTGAGGGGGGGGGGGCTTTCAGGGGGGAGGGGGGTATGGTCGGGATCACAGAACCTGGTCGCAGGTTCCTGAGTAGACAGATTTTTCTGTCCTAATCTGTTCTGTGCACAGTTAGCATGTAGCTCCCATAGCATCATAGCAACCTCTCCCTCTTTTTTCTCTCTCACGCATTCTCACACTTTCTCTGTGTCTCTCTCCATCTTTCTCTCTTATTCTGCCTCTCTGTGCCTGTCTCCCTCCCTCTCTTTCTCTTTCTCTTTCTCTCTGTTCTCTGTCCCTTTCTCTCTCTCTCCCTCTCTTCCTCTTCCTGTCCCTCCATCCCTCTCTCTCTCTCCCCACCTCAGTGGCAGCAGGAAGCAGCGAGGACCTCGGCATAGCTGCCCGCAGTCTTGCCTGCATAGCGGATGTGCTCGGCTGCCTGGCTGGAGAGGGAAGGGGGGGCCTGAGAAGTGGGCCGGCCGCGAACCCCGCCTGGGCCCCCGCCTTCGCCCTGCTGGAGGGGGGGGACCTGCCAGGGGGGGTCCAGGCGCTGGCCGAAGAGAGACAGAACTGGAAGAGCAGGTGAGAGGAGTATGGAAAGTATGAGCCTCACTGCGCTAAAAAGTCTCTCAGTGATGAATCCTGGGGTTCTGAGCATTCCAGTGCCTCTGTGCCTGACCGCGTCCCCCACCGGGCGGCGCGTTTGGAGGGGGGCTTTGTGTGGTGTGCGTGTCCTTTTCCCGACACTTACCAGCGCCTCCTCTGCTCAATTGTGGGTCTGAGTTTTGTTTGCATTGGCTGCGCAGGAAGTGCATTCCTCTGACGGGCTGCAGCTGCTGGCTGCGTGTGCTTTGGCGAATGCTTCAGCGCATGCTTGGTTGCATGCTTCAGCGCATGCTTGGTTGCATGCTTCAGCGCATGCTTGGTTGCATGCTTCAGCGCATGCTTGGTTGCATGCTTCAGCGCATGCTTGGTTGCATGCTTCAGTGCATGCTTGGTTGCATGCTTCAGCGCATGCTTGGTTGCATGTTTACTGGGCAGGAGCCGCACCACCCTGTAGTCTTTTCTCATGCGAAAGTGCTGAAGCTATGCAGGTATGCGCTTGGTGGGGAGATGTCATCTTGTTTGCTGGAAGAGGTGTTGGTGGGCCAGTAGGGGGCACTATTCCCTCTGGCTCCTTATACTTTTACAAAACAGGACAGCATTACTTAACATATTTTCCTAACTAAACTGTACCTAGTGCTCTGATTACCTACAGGCTAGTTTGTATCTAACACTGTATTCAGCCTGGTCTTGGAAACCCCCGGAGTTTCTGTCTCTACTATGTGGCCTGGCAGGCTATTCCGCACTTGACTACTCTCTGCATGAAAAAAAGCATCTTATTGTCTCTGCAGAATTTACCTTCTGCTAATTCCCATGTCCCGTCATTCAACTCAATCTGTAGGATCTCTTGTAGTGATCCTATGTGTATATAAACTGTGCCCTTTTCAGGTTGATTCCACTGAGTCATGATCGTGTTTGTGTTTGACTGCCCTCTGCAGGCCGGATCTGCTGGTGCGCGCTGCGAGGCACTACGAGGGGGCGGGGCAGGTGCTGCTGCGGCAGGCTGTGATGTCAGCGCGGCGCTTTGTTTCCATTGGCCGAGGGAAGTTGCCGCCAATCGGGGAGTGGCAGGAGGTGGAATGCCCGGCCAGGCTGGACCTATCAGGTGAGACTTTCCCACTGCATGAGAAAAAAGGCAGATCTCAGGATATATATATGTTTATAGATTTTAAAAAAAACATCTTATCCTCCAATGTAGAGTGGCCAGTAGCAATTGTAAGCATGATTTATTTGATTGTTGATGTATTTATTTTGCCACAAATCGGCCTCTGGATTTAATGCAGTTAAATCCAGGCACTTCACTCCCAGTCCAGTGGTCCAGTGGCCCGTTGCTAAGCTACTGTCACCGCCCCTTCTCAGGTGGGTGGAGCGACACCCCGCCAATCGCGTTCGAGCGCGGCGGCGCCGTGGTGAACGTGGCTGTCAGGGTGGGCGGCAGGCGGCCAATCGGGGCCCGAGCTCGCCGGATCAAGGAACCCCATCTCCTATTGGTCAGCTCCAGCGGTGGGCGGGACTGCCAGGTTGCCACGGAGACCGTGTGCCTAACCCTGCAGGACCTGGAGGACCACTGCCAGCCTCACGCCCCAGGTGAGGGCACACGCGTGTGCTTTGTGCCCGTGTTCACGTGTCCCACAACACGCAGTGCACTCCCCTGCATTACGTTACTCTGATATGTACAGGAAAATGCACATGTTTCTGCTCCACTGTGACGTGCTCTGGATGAGACCATGTGCTGTATTAATGTCTTGTAATTCATTATATTGCATATGGTCTTGAACCCAGGACGTCTCTGAAGAGTGACTCAGCAGGGTTGAGGGGACATTCCGGAGTGGGGTGGGGGAAACATTTTGTGCATTTGGGGAACTGATTTATAATTAGTGTTGGTACAATCAGCATGTTCTGATGTATCGTATTCAGCTAACTTGTCCCGAGTCCAGTGAAGAACAAAGATGTAGGGGTGCTAGAGAAGAGGGGTGGGATTGCGGGAGGTGGGTATTTAGTCTGGAGGTCACCCCAACGTTTGCGGAACAGAAGCAGGCTAGCCCGTGCGTACGGCCTGACGATCGCCTGGAGTCAGCGAGGAGCCTGTTTGCCTGCGTCCGTGTGCTTGCACACGCGCGTGTGTCTCTGTCCGTGTGCTTGCACACGCGCGTGTGTCTCTGTCCGTGTGCTTGCACACGCGTGTGTGTCTGTCTGTGTGCTTGCACACGCGTGCTCGTCTCTGTCCGTGTGCTTGCACACGCGTGTGTGTCTCTGTCCGTGTGCTTGCACACACGTGTGTGTCTCTGTCCGTGTGCTTCCACATGCGTGTGTGTCTCTGCCCGTGTGCTTGCACACGCGTGTGTCTCTGTCCGTGTGCTTGCACACACGTGTGTCTCTGTCCGTGTGCTTCCACATGCGTGTGTGTCTCTGTCCGTGTGCTTGCACACGCGTGTGTCTCTGTCCGTGTGCTTGCACACGCGCGTGTGTGTCTCGGTCCGTGTGCTTGCACACGCGTGTGTGTCTGTCTGTGTGCTTGCACACGCGTGTGTCTCTGTCCGTGTGCTTGCACACGCGTGTTGGTCTCTGTCCGTGTGCTTGCACACGCGTGTTGGTCTCTGTTCGTGTGCTTGCACACGCGTGTGTGTCTCTGTCCGTGTGCTTACACACGCGTGTGTGTCTCTGCCCGTGTGTTTGCACACGTGTGTGTGTCTCTGCCCGTGTGTTTGCACACGTGTGTGTGTCTCTGCCCGTGTGCTTGCACACGCGTGTGTGTCTCTGTCCGTGTGCTTGCACACGCGTGTGTGTCTCTGTCCGTGTGCTTGCACACGCGTGTTCGTCTCTGTCCGTGTGCTTGCACACGCGTGTTCGTCTCTGTCCTTGTACTTGCACATGCGTGTGTTCGTCTCTGTCCGTGTGCTTGCACACGCGTGTGTCTCTGTCCGTGTGCTTGCACACGCGTGTGTGTCTCTGTCTGTGTGCTTGCACACGCGTGTGTGTCTCTGTCCGTGTGCTTGCACACGCGTGTGTCTCTGTTCGTGTGCGTCTCTGTCCGTGTGCTTACACACGCGTGTGTGTCTCTGCCCGTGTGTTTGCACACACGTGTGTGTCTCTGCCCGTGTGTTTGCACACGCGTGTGTCTCTGTCCGTGTGCTTGCACACACGTGTGTCTCTGTCCGTGTGCTTGCGCGCGCGTGTTTGTCTCTGTCCGTGTGCTTGCACATGCGTGTGTGTCTCTGTCCGTGTGCTTGCACACACGTGTGTCTCTGTCCGTGTGCTTGCACACGCGTGTTCGTCTCTGTCCTTGTGCTTGCACACGCGTGTGTGTCTCTGTCCGTGTGCTTGCACACGCGTGTGTGTCTCTGTCCGTGTGCTTGCACACGCGTGTGTGTCTCTGTCCGTGTGCTTGCACACGCATGTGCGTCTCTGTCCGTGTTCGTCTCTGTCCGTGTGCTTGCACATGCGTGTGTTCGTCTGTCCGTGTGCTTGCACACGCGTGTGTGTCTCTGTCCGTGTGCTTGCACACGCGTGTGTGTCTCTGTCTGTGTGCTTGCACAAGCGTGTGTGTCTCTGTCCGTGTGCTTGCACACGCATGTGCGTCTCTGTCCGTGTTCGTCTCTGTCCGTGTGCTTGCACACACGTGTGTGTCTCTGTCCGTGTGCTTGCACATGCATGTGTGTCTCTGTCCGTGTTCGTCTCTGTCCGTGTGCTTGCACACACATGTGTGTCTCTGTCCGTGTGCTTGCACACGCATGTGCGTCTCTGTCCGTGTTCGTCTCTGTCCGTGTGCTTGCACAGGCATGTGCGTCTCTGTCCGTGTTCGTCTCTGTCCGTGTGCTTGCACACGCGTGTTCGTCTCTGTCCGTGTGCTTGCACACGCGTGTGCGTCTCTGTCCGTGTGCTTGCACACGCGTGTGTGTCTCTGTCCGTGTGTCTCTGTCCGTGTGCTTGCACACGCGTGTGTCTCTGTCCGTGTGCTTGCACACGCGTGTTCATCACACCCCCGTTTCCCCATGTCGGCCCGTTTCCGCAGGTGCCCTGCTGAAGGCGGTGTGCGTGTGCAGCGGCCTGGTCACCTTCCCTTCCCAGCAGCCCCTGGGGCAGCAGCTGCAGCAGCGTTGGGGCGGGGGGGTGGAGCTGCGCAGCTGGTCGCTGCTCCCCCACGGATCTGGCCTGGGTAAGAAACGGCTGATCTCAGATCAGCCTCCTCAACCCCAGTCCTCACACAAACGGCTGATCTCAGATCAGTCTCCACAACCCCAGTCCTGAGACAAACAGCTGATCTCAGATCAGTCTCCTCAACCCCTGTCCAGAATGCTGGAGCTGATCTGAGATCAGGAGATGCAGCCGATGGGATTTTATCCTGTAGTGTGACCCTGCCCCCCCCCCCCCACCTGTGACAGGTACGAGCAGCATCCTGGCGGGGGCGCTGCTGGCTGCCGTGTACAGGTGCACCGGTCGCACCTTCGACACCGACTCCCTCATCCACGCCGTGCTGCACCTGGAGCAGATCCTGACCACAGGTGAGAGAGCGGAACTCCAGCGCACAGCAGTAACAGCACCGCTGCTACGGTGTGCGGTATCACCGGATATTTAACGACTGAAATCGTATTTCAATTGGAATGACTGAAATTACAGTTGAAATTTTAATGCAAAGCCAGGCTCAGCATTTCAGTGTAAATATTCTCATTCTCCGAAAGTAAGCCCTTGGCTTGGATATGAAATTACTTTGTAAGCAATGGCATCCGGTTAATGGTAACTATGGAGAAAAAGATGCAATTCCATATTTGTACACTAGAGGGCGAGGGATGTGATGAAGCAGTGGTAACCAGCCCTGTTCCTGGAGATCCACCATCCTGCAGGTTGTCATTTCAGCCCTAAGTTGGCACACCTGAGTCTACTAACTAGCAACTCAGCAAGATCTCTGATTGCTGAATGAGGTCTGCTTTGCTTGGGTTGGAATGAAAATCTCCAGGATCTGGGTTGGTTACCACTGTGATCAGGGCTTCTGTGTATGCACTGACGTTAGTTTCATTGCAGTGTCAGCTCTCTGTCTCTCTAATAGGACGTGTTTGTTCACTGCTACTACCTTTTTTTTGTTGCATTGTTTGGTTCCTCTTTTTGCAGGGTGTGTTCCCATGTGATTTGTTGTTATGGGGTTTCTCTGTGAGAAAGCAGAACCCTGGAAGGGATTTTGGGTGGTTCTTGTTTACTCATGTTGACGCTCTTGTTGTTACTCATCAGTATTTCAACATCTCTTTGCTCTTTTTCTCAGCCTTTATTTTCTTTGACATGGTCTTTTTGCTCGCTGTCAGGATTTGCATTTTGGCACAGGGAGAAAACTTTATCGGGGAAGTTTTGTTATTTTCGAAACCTCTAACTAGGACCTTTGGGAAATTTTGTTAGTAGGAGTGAGTAAAGCCGCATTTGAGGAACTCAGTGCATTTCCACCGCAGGGACCAGGGTCTAAATAAGTTCTGGGGACTTTATTTTACCCCCAAAAAAGGGGGTTCAGGGGGTTCAGGGGGTAGTACTTTCCAGAAGTACCGGAACTTTTGGGGTGGGGCGCAAGCGCTGAATATTTCTGAACATAATGAATGTGTTTGAGAGGATATATAAAACAGTTACAATCTGACTATTGGCCTGTTATATCCTATTTGTTGCATAACAGTGGTCCAAGTCGAACTACCAATGAGAGTTTTGCTTGACAATGGTAAAATATGCCCAAACGGCCGCGGAAGAATATTTCAATTCCAGGTGATTAAGTTGATAAAAATCAATAAATACTAAAGTAACCATATATAGTCATTGTTGGTATAAGTGGAATAAACCCCTCCGGGCTGTCCCGGTTATTAGAAAATAATGTAGGCTACTTCGGTGGTAGTATGGGGTTACAGAAGAAATCATACGACAGATAGACCGACGACGACGTCGCTTTTTCATACGTCAGTGGGCTAATTTGCCTAATCTTCGCGGGTCTTTAGACCGCGGTGGAAACGCAGACAACAATGGGCTGAAGGAACCTGTTAGTTTCTTGAAAAGTAGTTCCTGGGACTGGAAGTTCTGGGTACTTTGGGTGGAAACGCGGCTTAAAAGTGCTATAGAGACATTAGAAGCCCAGAGATCACCTGATGTGTATGCTGTGGTGTTGGGCAGCACACCTGCATCTTGGAGTCCATGCCTGGCACCAGCACCCCCTCTGGCTTAGTCTCAGTGGTCTGGGGACTTGTTTGTAGCTCACGAGAACCTCGGAGGTGTTGGGAATTGTTGCCTGTCTCAGTATTTGAAGATCTTGGGAATTATGTGACTCAGTACTCAGTTGTCTTATGACTTAGATTCTACTCCTAAATCTCAGAGATCTTGGGACTTGTTGCCTAGTTCATTACTCAGAGATCTTGTGACTTGGATTTCGGCTACTAAAATTCAGAGTTCTCTTGGGACTTGTACCCTGCTCAGAGTGACACGTGGGGCTCTGACCCGAAATGCCAGTGTCCATAGCACCACACCAGGGACACCGTCATGCTTTACAACATCAGCACTGGCTCTAGTGGGTTCCTGTAAGATTGGTTCTGAATACTTTGAAGCTGCAAAATAATTGCAAAGGAAGATGCAGATGAGGTGAAAGCAATGATGGTTTATTAATAAACATAATTACTGGTTAAGTCTGCCAGAGCAGACGTGAACATATTCATTACCTATAGTTTGACACAAGATGACATCCTGGCTAAGGCAAATAAACATGCATAAATTTACCAACAATGTACATAGCCAATAATTCCATACAGAAATGACCACGGTAGGCACCTCCCTTGACCATTTGGACTTCCCTTCAATGCCATCCTGAGTAAGACCCTCCACATTTCACAATTCCCTTAGCTTGCCCAAATAAGGTCTGGTCAGGAACAGGGTTGAAACACCCTGCCCCAGCACCAAGAGACACAGCCCCCCCGACCGCGTTCTTTATTCCTTCCCATGAGTATCTGCTTTGCCTCTCCTATACCCCTCGTGTCTATCAGTTAATTTACCTGTCCTCAGCTCCTTCATTACATTACATTACATTACATTACAGGCATTTAGCAGACGCTCTTATCCAGAGCGACTTACACAACTTTTACACAGCATTTTACATTGTATCCATTTATACAGCTGGATATATACTGAAGCAATTCCGGTTAAGTACCTTGCTCAAGGGTACAACGGCAGTGTCCTACCCGGGAATCGAACCTGCAACCTTTCAGTTACAAGCCCAAGCCCAGTCCCCCACAGTCATTATACTATCCCCATTTATTTTATACATGCCGGTATATTTCTGTCAAGTCCGTATTACGCTCTGGGCTCATGGCTGTGGCTCTTCCTGGATCCTGTCTGGAGGTCACCTGACCCAGAGACGCTGTGGGACTGTGTGTGTGTCCCGTCCCATCCTGTCTTGTCAGCTCGCTTCCTACTGTTGTTTTTTTTTTTCACGTTTTTAAGATCATCTTTTAAAGGATATCCCTTTGTCCGGCACATCCAATCCATTTATGTTTGTCAAGATTAACGGCAGCCTGTGATTATCTGTAGATTTTAAACGATGATTGACATGGTAAAGGAGATGATTTGTGTGCTCCTGAACAGCCCCCCTGTGGCAATGTGCTTCTTTCCAGGCGGGGGGTGGCAGGACCAGGTGGGGGGGCTGGTGGGGGGGGTGAAGATCGCACGCTCCCGGGCCTGTTTGCCCCTGAAGGTGGAAGTGGAGCGTCTGGATCTCTCTGAGGACTTCCTGTCATCACTGCAACAGCGCCTCCTGCTGGTCTACACGGGAAAGACACGTCTGGCTCGAAATCTACTGCAGGTCGGCCTGCACATTGCTTTTATTTACTGCAGTCGGCTGAACACTTCCTGTTGACGCTGTATTGCACTGAGAGCACTTCCTGGCTCTTCTGTAATGAACAAGGCACTTCCTGTCTGTACTGTCAATAACTAACACCCTCCCTCAGCTTCATAGCCCGCTCTGAAACAACTGATTTTTTTTTTGATAATTAATTTAACATGGTCGTTTTTATATAAACAAACCAATAAAATAAGTGAACTTTTAAACTTAAATGAGATATGAAATGTGCTGTGTGGCGCTGAAATGCGTGCAGTCATGGAACAGGAAGTGGCGATTGTGGCGAGCGCTCTGGTGATCTCTTCCTGGCACAGGATGTGGTGCGGAGCTGGTACAGCCGCCTGTCGTCCATCGTGGAGAACACCGAGCAGCTGGTGAGCAACGCGGAGGAGTGCGCCCGCGCCTGTGTGGAGGGTGAGAGCGCGCGGGGCCGGGGGGCGGGGTGGGCGGGCAGGCGGGCGGGGCAGGGTGCGGGGCAGGGTGGGTCGCAGGCTTCGGTGAAGCTCGGGAAGCTGTGGTCGCTGAGGTTCCTTCAGGCGTAAGCACGGCTCAACCCCCCTGAGTCCTCAACACATTTCAGGTTTGCCCTATCCAAGCTAAACAGAACTAATTCGAGACTCAACTCTGCCTGGGGTCACCAATAGCAACTGATTCTAGTGTTGCAACCCCTAATAGGCTAACTCCAAAAAAGACCTTAATCCTGACAGCGAGGCTATGTACTGTGCGCCTGTCAGGCAACTCACAGAAGGAAGGCATGGCTGGGTGGAACGGCGTGAGGCTATGCATGGCGCCCTCCCCTGACCCTGGCCAGAGCCTGTCGGCGGGGCGGCCTGTCCTGTGACCGGACCCTGCAGAGGAAGGCATGAGACGGTGCTCCGGTGGACACGGGGGCAGGAGACAGGGCCAGGCCCAGGTGAGTGTGAGGCAGTGCTCATGACACAGGGAGTACTGAGCAGGTGCTCATGCACCAGGTGAGGCGTGAGACGGTCTCAGTGCAGGAGTGCAGTGAGACAGGTGCTCATGACACACAGGTGAGTGCAGTGAGACAGGTGCTCAGTGACACACAGGTGAGTGCAGTGAGACAGGTGCTCAGGAACACACAGGTGAGTGCAGTGAGACAGGTGCTCAGTGACACACAGGTGAGTGCAGTGAGACAGGTGCTCAGTGACACACAGGTGAGTGCAGTGAGACAGGTGCTCAGTGACACACAGGTGAGTGCAGTGAGACAGGTGCTCAGTGACACACAGGTGAGTGCAGTGAGACAGGTGCTCAGTGACACACAGGTGAGTGCAGTGAGACAGGTGCTCAGGAACACACAGGTGAGTGCAGTGAGACAGGTGCTCAGTGACACACAGGTGAGTGCAGTGAGACAGGTGCTCAGGAACACACAGGTGAGTGCAGTGAGACAGGTGCTCAGTAAAACACAGGTGAGTGCAGTGAGACAGGTGCTCAGGAACACACAGGTGAGTGCAGTGAGACAGGTGCTCAGTGACACAGGTGAGTGCAGTGAGACAGGTGCTCAGTAACACACAGGTGAGTGCAGTGAGACAGGTGCTCAGTGACACACAGGTGGGTGCAGTGAGACAGGTGCTCAGTGACACACAGGTGAGTATAGGGAGATAGTTCCTTAGGAACACACACACTCGCTCACTGATACACATACACACACACGTACTCTCGCACACACACACACACACACACACACCCACGGTCTGAAAGCCAGCCTGTCTGTCTCTCCTCAGGGCCTTGGCGACTTCAGTGTTCACTCAGTGGAGATCGACATGCAGGGCATCTCCCTGCTGCAGCCGGCCCAGAGCAGTGAGCCCGGCCTGACTCCGCCCCCCTGAAGCCCTCCTTGTAATCATCCAATCATCTTACTGCGATCACAGGACCTCCTCGCCGTTCTCATCTTTTTTTAACCAGAGCGGCAAGGTGTCAGGAAACACCAGAGACCCTTATTATAAAGAGCACAGAGATCACTCACTCACACATCATTGGGCTCCTTATGCAAAGTGACCGGGCCCAGCTTGACTGCCCATTGGCTGCATCATTGGGGCACATTCATTTAGAAAGCAATCACTGGTTAGCTGCCCTTTTCCCTCAGTTCCTGTATGCCTGTAATGTAAGTTCATACTTCACTTTCACATTGAACCCAACTGACAGTTTGCAGTCACTGGACCTCTAACACGTTTCTGTGTCCAGAACTGGGTGAAGAGGAAAGGGGCTTTCCTGTTTTCAGCTCCGTCTGCTTGGATTGGATTACAGAAAAACTCTGAAATTCCATACTTTCACAACCACGAATGAGTTCACAGCTCAAGTCACAGATGTTTTTTGGGAACGCGCTGGGACAGTGTCTTTCTGTAGAGTATGTGGTGTTCTAAGTAACTTCCCTTTTTTTCCCCCCACAGCAAACCTCTCATTCCCTTCCTTTTTTACCCCCCCCATCCCCCCATCCAGTCTCCTCTCCTGCATCCTAAACACATCCCCCCATCCAGCAGTCTGATCGCTGCCACTTCTTTATCCGTCCCTGTACCAGGAGCCGTGGCGCGACGACTTTACCCGTCCCCATGGCAGGAGCCCTGGTGCAACGTCTTTTTGCTTCCCCATTGAGCCCAGTGCCCTGTGCTGGGGTTCCGGTCTCACCGTGTTGACTGTTGGTGCCTTGCTCTGCCTTGCTGCCAGGGTCTCCTCTGGCCTTACTGAAGGCTTCGTACGTAGGCTGACCAGATGTCCTTTTTTTACCCCCCAGACATCTCTTTGATTTGGAACCAAAAAAATACAGCCAGGTGGAATCTTGAATTCCTAAATATTTAGTTAGGTTGTCCTTGTTCCATACACTGTATATAAACAAACAGCCTGGTATTACAGTGTGTTTATAACACCACCCTGCGAATCTGGTGTACGTTAGTTGAGAAATCACCAAGTGCTACTTTTGATACATTAAATTGTGCACTTTATAAACCTACCATGTAGCTTGGCTCTCTTTTGCATTTCCTGGTACGTATTCATGATCACTACAGACAGAAACACAAATGAAAACAACTGATTAAGGTCAATATTGCTATTCATTTATTTTGTGAGAACACATACAAAAAAATCAAATCCAGAGGCATCTGAATGTGTGTTTTTAATACGGTTTTTGAGCTGGAAAGTTTGGCGATGGCGGTGATGAGGAATGTTTGTGCAGTCAGACCTGCGTCAGTTCCTCACACCGAGAGGATGTGACTCAGGCGGCCATCACATCCATGTGCGTCACGCCCAGGTTACTGAGCCGAGTCTGTGAGTGTGTGTGTGTGTGTGTACGTATGTTGGTGTCTATGTGAGTGTGTGAGTGTGAGTACCTGTTAGTGCGTGTGTGTGTGTTCATTAATTGCTCAGTGCAGAGGGATGACACTCCTGGCTGCAGTAGCTGTGGGGCAGGGGCTACTTGCTGGGGCAGTAGCTGTGGGGCAGGGGCGACTTGCTGGGGCAGTAGCTGTGGGGCAGGGGCTACTTGCTGGGGCAGTAGCTGTGGGGCAGGGGCTACTTGCTGGGGCAGTAGCTGTGGGGCAGGGGCTACTTGCTGGGGCAGTAGCTGTGGGGCAGGGCACTTGCTGGGGCAGTAGCTTGGGCAGGGCTGTGGGGCAGGGCGACTTGTGGGGCAGGGGCTACGCTGTGGCTGGCACCTAGACTGCTGGGACCCCAGTCCTAGTGGGCCAGGGCTCTCTGCTCAGTACTGTGGGGCAGGGTACTTGCTGGGGCAGTAGCTCTGGGGCAGGGCGACTTGCTGGGGCAGTAGCTGTGGGGCAGGGGCGACTTGCTGGGGCAGTAGCTGTGGGGCAGGGGCTACTTGCTGGGGCAGTAGCTGTGGGGCAGGGGCTACTTGCTGGGGCAGTAGCTGTGGGGCAGGGGCTACTTGCTGGGGCAGTAGCTCTGGGGCAGGGGCGACTTGCTGGGGCAGTAGCTGTGGGGCAGGGGCGACTTGCTGGGGCAGTAGCTGTGGGGCAGGGGCTACTTGCTGGGGCAGTAGCTGTGGGGCAGGGGCTACTTGCTGGCCACCATAGACAGCTGGTCCCGTATCCGCCCCAGTCCATCCAGCATGGTGTCCAGGGTCTCTCTGCTCAGCTCCACCGTCACCGCGGAAACCGAGTCTCCGCCCCCCAGGGCCAGGGGGTCCTGAACCTGCAGTGCGCGAGGTACAGGAAGATGGAGGTCAAAGGTCACACGCTGAAGGCAGAGGTCAGGGGTGACACTGACACTGCGGAAGGCCCAGGGGCCGTACCAGGGGCCGTACCTTCATGTGCACCAGGCAGGTAGGCACTGCCATGCGGCTCACTGAGTCTGAAGCAGTCTTCATGTCTACCCTCCAGTCCATATCCACCAGCTGGGGCAGCGAAACTAAGGGCAAACAGACAGACAGACAGACAGACAGACAGACAGGCAGACAGGCAGACAGACGCACACACACACACCACGCATACAGATTTTAACCTCATCGGGTACCACAGATATATATATATACACCAAGAGCTAATTGTCAGGGATGCTTTAAGACTTCTTTACATTTTTATTCTCAGAAAACAGATTTCCAGTTTGTCCTGAAGCACGTGCTGCAGTCACGACGACATGGACGACTGGAGCAGTGTTCAAACGGTATGGATTACAACAGCGAATGTCGTCCATGTTAACACACACACACACACACACCACGAAATTCCCCAAATTTGTGACTAGGCAGCTAAGGGTGTTGGCAGCAGGGAGACAAATTATTCATTTTATGGCTTAAAATGGAGGGAAAAAAAATTGAGGACCTGAGTGGATTGCGCAGATTAATACGTTTGTCACCTTATTCTTTGAGATGCTTTGTCACCTAAGCGTCTTTGAGTTCTTGAAAAGCGCTATATAAAATACATTTATTATTATTCTGCCAGTAGCCCAGCTAGACGCACGCAGAAACACACGTGACAGAGGGGTAGGTTCCTGGCAACACTGCTGTCACTGTCCCTCTCAGAGCAGGTTAATGTGCGCTTTTGATCGTAACACAACAGGGAAGAGGTCTTACTTTGACTGGAAAGGGCATCATTTCTCCATGTTGGGCTGATAAAAAGACAAGATTTACCATAAGCTGGAGGCATTGGATTAATAACCAGGATACAAGCATTGTAAATGGCGATAATCTTGTGCCTGTGGCTACCTATATTCAGCAGTGTGGATGGGGATATGTAGTTCTGTGGGTGGGGTTCAGTTAAGTTCTTAGACAATTCAGTGGGTTCATGGTTACAGATTGGGGAACTGTTCTGTTTTGTTATAATTTGTGTGTTCATGAGTGAAGCCTGTAAGTTTATGAATGAGTTAGGATTTGTAGTGGTCAAGTATGGGCAGGGATTGTGGCATCATGTTTGGGTGGGATTTGTAGTTTTACGGGTCATACCTGTGCTCCAGCAGGATCTTTGTGAGGAGGTTTTTCAGGCTGGTGTGGAAGGTGTCAGGGAAGAGGCGTGTGATCTGCTCTGGGCCTGTCAGGCCGTGAAAGAGCACGTGATGAGAGAGCGTGTGCAGAGCCCTCAGCAGCTGGGAGAGAGAGAGAGAGCCAAACACAAGGGGTTCCCTTCACTTCATCAGCGACCGCAGCATCCAACATGAACCCCAACATAGAACGGGCCCTAGCTGCTCTCAGTGACTTGCTAGTTTCGACCAATCATCTGGTTTTGCTGTAGGATCTAAAATCTTGATCGGTTCTGTGATTGACAGCATGCGGCAGCTCCACCAAAATTAAAGCCCCATGAAGCCTTATTTTTCACATTAAAAAAACCATGAAGCAAGATACCAGTTGTCATTCACACACCCCCCCCCCCCCCCAAAAAAAAATAATACACTCCCCCAAATACAAAGCAGTCTCATGGTAACATTTATGCCTGTAACATCTAGGCCTATACGTTGAACACAAAAGTGCACTTAGACTACGGTGGGTGGAGGTCCTGCCCTTCCCAGCATGCCTACCTGCTGGGCTTCGCTGGCGGACACGGACAGCGTCCCCGCGGCGCTCTCGGCGAGCTGCCGAGATTCCGGCGCTCCGGACGGGAAGCTGTCCTGGCACAGCTGCCGCACGGCATCCTTAGAAGGCGCCTGGAACGGGAACAGCACCGACAGGAAGCAGAGGACAGGAAACGGTCACGACCTCTGGGCAGCGGACAGGTCTTGGACCACATTCTGCTAACCCCTTAGGTTCGACTAAGGTCACCTTTGCTGGTGGATTTGAACCCCCCAGTTTAGATCTCTGTGAGATTACTGACAGACGTTCTACACCTTGTTGCTCGAATCACAGTCCTCGAGGGCCAATTGTACCCCTCCTTTACCTGGGAGTCAGATGTGAAGACAAGCTGGCCATTCAGTTGCACTAATTGTTCAGTTAATTGCCTGGGAGAAAAACAAAACCAGGACCAGATTTGGATTGGAGGGCCAGATTTCAGTACCAATGTTCGAGACTAATTGTTGAGCGGGTGGTAGAATCTTGAGGTTTAAATTTCAAGATATGGTTGTTGCCAAATGACCAATTGCTGGTGCTAAATGAGCTAACTGGCTGTATACACCAACACTGATTCACTTGTAAATTAAATCACAGTAAAATGTTTCATACAGAGAGCACAAGAACAGTATTTGGCTGTCGTTCATGCGCCTATCAAGAAATGTTTCTAAAATGTCAGATGGCGTAAATGATAGGGATAAGTAATCAAGGCCAGACGTTGCCATGGGAATCAGAAACCTATACGGCCCTCCTTGCCCAGAGTAAAACACTGCAAAAAAAAAGGATACTAACGTCACTGCTCTTTAGCCATCACTTGTCAGAGCAACCCTAAAATCAAGGTATTCTTTTATTTCCAATAACAATTATTTAAACGAGTTTGTTCCTAATACGTTATAGACTACGTCAGATAAATAATACATTGCGTTTCTGCACATAATGGATTTCATCCATATGTAATGGTGTAAGTTAGCTGTTTCGCCACCACAGAACAACACACTTTATTTCATCTGCATTAAATAGAGTAATGAGCAGCGAACGTATCCTCAAGTTCACTAACAAAAACAGCAAGTTATTTTATAAGCACGTTACAGTTCATCTGGCATCGCAAAAAAGCCCCACAAATCATGTAGGTAGCTACCTTCAAAAGCAACTGTAATGAAGCGAAATGTTCCTCCGGTATCGTGTCCATTTTGGCTCATGTGATATGATATCACGTGATATGTGACGCTCAGTATGTTCTGGGAAATGCAGTCCGAGCAGTATTAGACGTCGCAGTTGCTCGATAAATACAATTTCATAGACGAACCACGTAAATGGTAAAATGCAATTAAATTGCCGTAAGGAAAAAAATAAAACACCCGCCCAAATTCGCCACAATTAGAGAATATGAAACAGAAACATATCAAAATTTTTTGTAAAAGTTACGCTTTTTATCTTGCAATTTAAGACTGAGACTTCACGAGAAAAGGCACTGTTCTGCTCTTTTCCAGTTTTCCCAGCGAAGAATGCACTTCTAAAATTAGCTTCGCGTTTCCTCCATGGAAGTGCTACATTAATAACCAAACGAAGGTAACCCTATTGTTTCTAATCCCCTGTTCCCTCTGCGCGGCCCCAATTCTTTCCCCCCCGGACAGTCCGCTTTTATTTGGCTACAACCGGGCAAATCGGGGGACAGCGAATCGTCATTCATGTGAAACCATTACACTTGCAAAGCAGATAATCTTCCACGTGTGTTAACAAGGCCATTTTAAAAATTATCTATAAGGTTATTCATAATTTTGTATAAATTGTGTTACTACTAGCCTACTACTACTACTACTACTACTAATAATAATAATAACAACAACAATAATAATAACAAAATAGCAACAGCAATAATCATCGATGAAAATAAGGGAGCCAGTACTTGCAGCGGGAGCGTATCTATGTTCCCAGGGTCCTAAGTTCTACTGCACCTGCCGAAACGTTGTGAACAGTTTTTCATAATTTCTTGGAAAATATTATTATTATTGAGGACTCCTGAGCATAGCTAAGCCATTTGTTTGCTGATAGACCTAGCTGACATCAGTTCCTTTTCGGCATCCACACTTTGCTTACGCCATCACTCTGATAAAAGTCAATCTTGGCCTCATCCTGTCCCCAAGACCATTCTCCAGAACTCTGCAGGCCCTTTTTGGTATTTCTTAGCAAACTGTAACCTGGCCATCCTGTTTTTGTGGCTAACTAGTGGATTGCATCATTCGGTGTAGCCTTTGCAGTTCTTCTGGTAGTGAAGTCTTCTGCTGACAGTAATCACTGATACACCCACGCCTGCCTCCTGAAGAGTGTTTCTGATCTGTTGGGCAGATGTTTGGTTTTTTTCTTCATTTTGATGAGAATTCTTCAGTTGTCAACTGTGGAGGTCTTGCTTAACCTACCAGGCCCTTGGCAATTACTTAGCTCACCTGTACTCTCTTTTTAATGATGTTCCAAACAGTTGATTTTGGTAAGGCTAAGTTTTGGCCTACGTCTCAATTTATGTCTTATTTCTCAGCTTCATAATGGCTTCCTTGACTTTAATTGGCACAACTCTGGTCCTCTCATTGACAAACGTCAATCACAGACTACAAAGGCAATTAAAAGCCTAGAATCAAGACTAGATACTGAAAGCTCTCTTATACCTGCACTAAGGAAGCAATTAAAAACACCCAACTAATCAGAAGCACATTTGTCCCAAACATTATGGTCCCCTGAAATGGGGAGACAATGCGTAAAAAGTGCTGTAATTTCTACATGGTGAAACCAAGTGTATCCCTTAATAAAAGCTGAGAATCTGCACATTAACCACATGTCAATTGTCTGATCAAAAATTTAAAATTGTGCAAAAACAGAGCCAAAACAAGAAAAGAAGGAAAAAAAAGTCTTTGTCCCAAACATTATGGAGCTTACTGTAAGGAGTACCGCAGTATTACACAAGTGTAGCAGTGATATGGGAAAAATTTTGCTTTTGTTAGCAGTGGCAGATTGTGATTTGGAAGACCAAAACCACCGGATTACTTCAGTTCGTGTCATTAAAAGGGCACGAAAAGAGGAAATAAAATAAAAAAGACTGACATAAGTTTTGAGAGGTTTTATTTTTGCAACAACAACACAAAACCGTCCGCCTTGTCATTAGCACTCAGCGTGTGAGCTAGGCTGCCAAAATACTGTATGGGGAACTGTTAGGCCCCACTAGTTCCTTCTTATTAATCTGAAACCTCCCCACAGGCACCAGCTTGTTGATCCGAACGTTGAACGTGCCTGATACCTGAAATTTCTCACGATCGCTGGGTCATGTGATCACACTGACATTCCTGCCTATGCTCCCCTGTCCTTCTTGAACTCAGAACTGGAACGTGATCTTTTACTTTAGTACCATGGTGTCACGCAGGCTTTTTTAGCTACTTCGGATGACGGGTCTCTAGGATTCTTGCTGTACTTCATTACATTAGGCATTAGCAGATCTTTCCGACCTTCACACTTATACATCGTATCCATTATACAGCTGGATATATACTGAACGTTCATTTATTCCTTTACCTTGCTCATGTGTACAACATGCTTTTACCGGAATCGAACTGGACCTTTCGTTACAAGCACCAGTTTTTACGATGTTACACTCGTCAGATTCTTTGTAGGTGCTCTATCTGTGAATAGGAGATATTGTCCTTGACCCCCTACATGTACGTATGCTAATTGATCAGCCCTGATGCTAAGCTATCTTTGCCTTGTTTTTATTACATCTACCCTTGACTACTGCTTTGTGGCCTGTGTGCTAAGACAGGGCTTGCAAATGCCAATATTTTAGATGTTAACAGGCATAGTTTTCATTTGACACAGGAAGCCTGCCATTAGGGGAAATATGGATAGTGATCTTTGCTCTTAGTGCACAGCGTGATGCTAATGTGCACAGCCTGATGCTAACATGCACAGCTTGATGCTAACATGCACAGCCTGATGCTAACATTGTAAGCCTGATGTATACATGCATTTGATCTAACGGCAAGCAGGATGCTAACATGCATTGCCTGATGCTAACGTGCATTGCCTGATGCTAGCATGCATAGTGGCTTGACAGGGACTACTAATTGAGTTATTATGGCTTTGATTGATTTAATTCAGCTGTTTTTAGAAACATAGGTTGCTGTGAATGTCACTGTTGACCCTGTGTGGCCTTCCATTCTGAAGAGGCAGCATTGCTGCTGTACACATTATCTTTAGTCTTGCCCTGTCGCTGTGCAACCCACGCTGGTGCCTTACCCACGCTGACGCAAGGTCTGTTGCAGGCTATTGGTGGGAAAAGATCATTCTACCACAGCTGTGAATAGCCACAAGCGTGTGTTGAATGTCACACTGTGGGGGTGGTGAAGTTCTTTTTGAGAATCCTGTCACCTGTAAAACGGTTTTTTTTTCTACTTCTGTGTTCCTGTGAGTGCTGAGAATAGTATAAATACATTGACCACTGGTATTGTACCGGAAAACCAGAAACCTGTTATCATGTTACATTATTCTGCTAAGAAACAAGTCGTCAGTATTATTTAATGAAGCAGAACTAGAAATTATACTCGCGGTTTCATCACTGTTATTTACGTACAAGCAAGTAAACTATAGGCTATAGACAGATAAATAAAACGTAGGATACAGTTGTTTTGCTGCCGGTAATACTGCACTTTCACAAAATACCCCCCCCCCAGCCCCAGCCCCCAGCCCCCAGCCCCCAGCCCAGCCCACCACCAACCACACACACACACACACACACACACACACACGCACCATCTCAGAAGCCGCACCATCTCAGAAGCACGTGCTCATGAATATTTAAATAGGGATATCCTTCCGTGCGAATCCTCGTCTGGGGGCAGGAACGAGAACGACCGAGGGCTGTACCGCTTGGTTTGCAGAACCGTAAGGTTCCAACGACTAATACATTAAAGAGAGACACAAACAATGCCGTACTTGTTACGCTTTAACAATACAGAACATAAGCGTCGCTCGCTCTGGACAAGCTTCAACGGCGTGTTTTGTGTGACTAAAACAATGTTATGCTAACTTGTTCAACTTCCTTTGTGAGTAGGCTAGCTGGCAAACTTGAGTCGACGTGCACTGCGTGGCTACGGAGATTGTTAATGGGCTACTCTTGAAAAAATTAAATGGATGTACCGACATTTCTTTTCTCCATCAAATGTACTGGAAGATGTCCGAGTGCGTCTGCACTAATTGATGCCGGAATGTTATGACTTTGATGTTGTTGACTCTTTTCAAGCAATGCCAGTGCGGCGATGTAGAATGTAGCCTAAGCGTCCATGCATTCATTCGATGCTTTTCAATAAAGACCGAAAAAGAAACCCAAGTTTAAAGGAGTCTTTTGAAGTTGGGGTAAGTTTTGGTCATCTCAATTCTCTGTGCACCATTGCGTATTGGTCTGAGAAATGTTTGCCGGTATGGAACGTACTAAGAATGGTTGTTCAACACTTTTGTGATTATTTTGTATATTTTTAGATTTATTTGATGGGACACTGTGAGGTCAGTGGGATATATCTAGGCGATGCATCTGGGACTTGAATTGCGATAGGCGTCTTTGGTTTAAGCGACGTATGAAGGAATTCTTGAAAACGTGTGACTACAGTTGAAGACCGTATGAATTCTTTATTGTTCCTGTAAAGTAAGGAATGTTTTTTTTTTGGCAGGTTGTAGACTGAGGCACACGCTGCTCACCTGCCTGGTGATTGATTGGCTAAAGCATACCGATAACATTTTGTGCGCACTGAATGGCTAATTTAATTCATGTGAATGAGCTCGAACATGTACGGAATAACAAGCGGATGGAAAAGTGAAATAACGTTGGACCAAGCATAGTAAGTCATTTTTGACAGTCTGTCCGCCTACTATCATATTAATTGGAAAATGCCTCAAGTACGAATGGCATGACTTCTGAAAAAAGTTGATTAAGATTATAGCGTTTTAAAGAAGATCACGATAATTAAAACCGTACTGAGTGGCCCTGTTGTACTGGAAATGTGTAGGCTGACAATTATCCTAAACCATGGGCTATTTATGAAATTACACTTCACCAAATGTTTTTGGTGGAGTCATGGAAGAGTTTAACCGCAGGACACACAAAGAGCTGTCTTTTGGTATGGTACCATTTAGCTTGGTTATATCTTCTCCGTTTTAAAACAGTGTGGCTTCGGGGGCTGCTGTGCACAAGCTAAACAAATAAACGCAATAAGCAGCCCGTACATTTAGCTCGATTTGTGCTGTTGCACAATTAAGCTATCAGGACGAGCCGAGTCGCGCGCGTTTGTCCTGGCGCGTGCCCTCAGGACCCGTTTTCCTTGCACCCCTCTGGCAGGTGCGTGCGTATGCACGCGCGTGCGCAGGCCTATGTGTAAGATGCGGAGATAACTCCGTTTCCGTATTCCCGTCATGCGCCCTTAGTTTTGATCGGGTCAACCCTCAGCAATGCAAGGATTGCAGTATTTCCGGGCTTTGATTGAGTAGCTTCCAATGGTTGCGCCATAGCCGTCCTTTATAAGGACTAATGGACCACACATTAAAAACCGGCGGCATGTAGCCTACCACCTCATTGACTAATGTTTGGCTAGGCTCCCACCTTTAAATGTGCAGTACACAAGGGCTGGTTTGTGTTGTTGGACTTGGACAAGAATGCAACAAAAAAGAGAATGGCCATGTTTAAGAAATTGCTACATTTTTATGCTTGTTGGATGTCATGGTCCTTATGGTTTCCAGTTGTGGTCAAGCCGCAAAATTTGCAACCTTAATTTTTGCAAATGCTAATTTTTCAGTCTGACCCCACCCATTCTTGACCTTTACAAGAGACCGGTCATTGGCCATGCATTTCCCTTTGGTCCCTCCCCCTTTTCTGTCATGGTCTGACAACGCTTGGCTTCAGACTGTATCTGGGCTAACTCTGTCACTACTCTGCCAGGCAATCCCAATCTAGAATCGCTCTTATCACTTGTATCCTTCTATCTTGATCCTCTAGCACTTTCATGTTGCACTGTATTTTCATCCAGCACGTATATTGCACCTGTATCGTTATCTTGATGTTGTAGCTCTATCGTATCTTGTCGTCATGCCTCATTCTAGTTTGACTTGTCATAACTTTCTGTTCTGGGCCTATGCTTACTGTGTGAACCGGACTTAATGTTCGTGGCTATGGATGATCGTTACATAATGAGTACTGTACCTTATCGGACCTGTGTTTTGTAGTTGTTCCATTGACCTTCGGTATGCACTTATTGTACATCGTTTTGGGCAAAAAGCATCTGCCAAATAAATGTAATGTAATGGATCGCGATGCACCAGACTCAATTTCCTCCTTCAGTGTTTTTGAGCACGAGAAACGTGTGCCTGCCTGTTTATTTTTTTCCGTGAGCGTTTGCCAGCGCAGACTTATGTTTATCCTCTCCATCCATCCATCCGTCGGTGCGTTTGTGAAACCCGGGAGGCAGAAATCTAGCCCCCGGCACGGAGAGTTCCGGAATGTACGGAGGAATCCGTCGGGACGGGCCCGGCACCCATGGAGGGACCGGGAGTCCCGAGCGACCGGGCGTCCATTTTCCCGCTCTGCGAGGCAGCGGGGGTCTCGTTTCCGAGCGTGTCGCTGAGGTGCCCGTGACCGCCGCTCACAAGCGCGGCTTTGTTTATTTTCATTTTCCCGGCCAAAAGGAAAAGGGCTCGCTACATACTTATTTAGTGTCGCCAGGCAACCCACAATTGGGGTAGACAAAAGGCACAGGATCAGAGAAAGAATGTGTGTGAGCGCAAGAGAGAGGGAAAGAGAGAGAACGTGTTTGCCGGGGTGTGTGTGTGTGTGTGTGTGTTTGAGAGAGACGCAGACTCCGACACCAACTCTATCCCAACACGACTCGCGGAGATGCAAACAGACACGTACACAGCCGTCTGTAAAAACGCACAGACACACACCCACACCTCACACAAACAGACACGTGTACGACACACAGATGCAGACTAATGGATACCAGCACTCACAGCTACACCCTCAGACACACAGATTCACCCTCAGACACACAGCTGCACCCTCAGACTCACAAATTCACCCTAAGACTCACAGATTCACCCTCAGACACACAGATTCACCCTCAGACACACAGATCCACCCTCAGACACACAGATCCACCCTCAGACACACAGATCCACCCTCAGACACAGAGATGCACAGTTCTGAAGTCTGTGGATGGTGCTGCTTGCCTCCTGTGGTGATTTTCTCCTCAGTCTGAGGCAGTGAATGGCGCCAGTGGTGCTTAAATAAAGAGGATGGGAGGAGGGAGGTAGAATGAAGTGATGAAGGGATGGAGGAAGCCAAATGTTAAGTAACTGACACCCAGATGACTGTATCGGAGGCAGGGGGTGAGGGGGGAGGGGGGAGCCTGCTGGAGCTGAGTCAGGAATCAGAAGTGAAAGAAGGTTCACGGGTGCAAGGTCTGTGTGTGTGTGTGTGTGTGTGTGTGTGAAAGTGTGAGAAAATGCATCTGAACTGTGTGTGAGACACAGATGAAGAGAAGACAGTGTGTGCTTATGCGTGTGTGTGTGTATGTGTGCTTATGCGTGTGTGTGTGTGTATGTGCGTGCGTATGCGTGTGTGTGTGTGTGTGTGTGTGTGTGCGTGCTTATGCGTGTGTGTGTGTGTGTGTGTGTGTGTGTGTGTGTGTGCGTGCGTATGCGTGTGTGTGTGTGTGGGTGTGTGTGCGTGCTTACGCGTGTGTGTGTGTGTGTGCTTATGCGTGTGTGTGTGTGCGTGCTTATGCGCGTGTGTGTGAGTGTGTGCGTACGTATGCGTGTGTGTGTGTGTGTGTGTGTGTGTGTGTTTGCTTATGCGCGTGTGTGTGTGTGTGTGTGTGTGTGTGTGTGTGCGCGTGCTTATGCGCGTGTGTGTGTGTGTGTGTGTGCTTATGCGCAGCGTTGTTGTGCGCTATGCTGTGTGTGTGCGTGCGTGTGGTGTGTGGCTTATGGTGTGTGTGTGGTGTGCGCGTGCTTATGCGCGTGTGTGGTGTGTGTGTGTCTTATGCGCTGTGTTGTGTGTGCGCTTATGCGTGTGTGTGCGCGCGTGTGTGTGTGTGTCTGTATGCGTGTGTGTGTGTGTGCTTATGCGTGTGTGTGTGTGTGTGTGCTTATGCGTGTGTGTGTGTGTGTGTGCGTGCTTATGCGTGTGTGTGTGTGTGTGTGTGTGCATACCGTATGTGCTGCACGTAGTGAGACTGGTGGCATTTGCCTCCCCACAGCTTCCTCTCTGTGGCAACCGCTGAGCGGAATATGAAGAGTAACCCGCCAACTCCCGAAGGGCCCGAAAGCCTTAACCCGCCAACTCCCAAAGGCCCGAAGGCCTTAACCCGCCAACTCCCAAGGGCCCGAAGGCCTTAACCCGCCAACTCCCAAAGGCCCGAAGGCCTTAACCCGCCAACTCCCAAAGGCCCGAAGGCCTTAACCCGCCAACTCCCAAAGGCCCGAAGGCCTTAACCCGCCAACTCCCAAAGGCCTGAACACCGTAACCCGCCAACTCCCAAAGGCCTGAACACCGTAACCCGCCAACTCCCAAAGGCCCGAAGGCCTTAACCCGCCAACTCCCAAAGGCCGAAGGCCTAACCGCCAACTCCCAAAGCCCGAGCCTTAACCCGCACTCCCAAAGGCCTGAACCCGTAACCCGCCAACTCCCAAAGGCCTGACCCGTAACCGCCAACTCCAAAGGCCTGACACCGTAACCCGCCAACTCCCAAAGGCCCGAAGGCCTTAACCCGCCAACTCCCAAAGGCCTGAACACCGTAACCCGCCAACTCCCAAAGGCCCGAAGGCCTTAACCCGCCAACTCCCAAAGGCCTGAACACCGTAACCCGCCAACTCCCAAAGGCCCGAAGGCCTTAACCCGCCAACTCCCAAAACCCACCACCCTTTCCACCTTTCCACACTTTCCCATAATTTCCGTCGTTTCCAAATGTGCACTTGCGGCATTATTTTTGTTTAGAGCTTGGAACGGCCCTTCCATGGCCAGGGACGTGTTTTATCAGTGAGCAGCTGTCTGTCCGTGTAGATTTCACAGCCTGCGTGGGGAGGTGACAGCACGCCAGAACACCCCCACGCCAGCGTCAGAGCCAGAGCCGTGTGTTTAGTCACCGCTTTCCCCCCCTGTGGCCATGAGCACTGAGTGTTTTGCAAGATAAACATATTTACGCTGTCGAGAAGCGCAGGCTCATGCCGCGACCACAGGAACAGGAAGTTGAGCTGACTGTGCAGCCGTCTCCAAGCGACGCAGCTTTCAGAATGACGCCCGGGGCCACTCTCGAAATGAGCCCCCACCCCTCCACCCCCCATGCGCCTTTCCTGTTGACACGTTTAGCGCTGTAACACTTTCCTTTTTAATCAAGGCTTCGTCATGTGCGTCTGCAACGGAGAGGTTTCTGTCTGAGTGGAGAGGGATGTGAGAGTGGCTCTGTGCTGCCTTACTGAGGAAACTGTTATTTCGTTTCCCACAGCGTCCAGTATAGCATCTTACATCTTTCCCACAGCATCCAGTATAGCATCTTGCATCTTTCCCACAGCGTCCAGTATAGCATCTTGCATCTTTCCCATAGCATCCAGCATAGCATCTTGCATCTTTCCCACAGCGTCCAGTATAGCATCTTGCATCTTTCCCACAGCATCCAGTATAGCATCTTGCATGTTTCCCACAGCGTCCAGTATAGCATCTTGCATGTTGCCCACAGCGTCCAGTATAGCATCTTGCATGTTGCCCACAGCGTCCAGTATAGCATCTTGCATGTTGCCCAGGACAGCCAGTATAGTATCTTGCATCTTTCCCACAGCGTCCAGTAGAGTATCTTGCATTTTGGCCACAGCATCCAGTAGAGTATCTTGCATGTTGCCCAGGACAGCCAGTATAGCATCTTGCATGTTTCCCACAGCGTCCAGTAGAGTATCTTGCATGTTGCCCACAGCGTCCAGTAGAGTATCTTGCATTTTGGCCACAGCATCCAGTAGAGTATCTTGCATGTTGCCCAGGACAGCCAGTATAGCATCTTGCATGTTTCCCACAGCATCCAGTATAGCATCTTGCATGTTTCCCACAGCGTCCAGTATAGCATCTTGCATGTTGCCCACAGCGTCCAGTAGAGTATCTTGCATGTTGCCCACAGCGTCCAGTAGAGTATCTTGCATCTTTCCCACAGCGTCCAGTATAGCATCTTGCATCTTTCCCACAGCATCCAGTAGAGTATCTTGCATCTTTCCCACAGCGTCCAGTATAGTATCTTGCATGTTTCCCACAGCGTCCAGTATAGTATCTTGCATGTTTCCCACAGCGTCCAGTATAGCATCTTGCATGTTTCCCACAGCGTCCAGTATAGCATCTTGCATGTTGCCCAGGACATCTAGTATAGCATCTTGCATCTTTCCCACAGCGTCCAGTATAGTATCTTGCGTATTATCCACAGCATGCAGTAGAGTATCTTGCATGTTGCCCACAGCGTCCAGTAGAGTATCTTGCATGTTGCCCAGCTCTCTCACTTGCGTCTTGGTCCATCACCCCAGAGTCACAGTGTAAGAGAACATAAGTGCATTCCTCTGAATGTTAAGAACAGCAGTCCCAGAGCAGCGGATGCATAATCCGGTAATAACACTTTAATGTGTTCGAAATACTTCATAATGTTCTTGCTCTTATGCTATGGACTTTTAGTGATTTGCTTTTATTACTGAACGATCATTATGTTGGTTGCACAAGACAGTTGGCTCATTACTGGATTGTTGTCTTCAAACGATGGTTTGTTGTTTTGATTGGTGTGGTAAAATGTTTCCCTTTGTTATTGGTTGTTCAGCTAACCTGAGTTTTTGCAGTTTTGTTGTAAGATGCTCTTGATAAGATTGTGCCTGATAAATAGGCTAAATGTTGGTGTCCTGGTTTGTGCAGCTAGTTATTTATTTATCTGAATTACAGCTGCAGTGTGTCTGTGGGTAAATAAATTAATGGTGAATAAAAATGAAAAATGTGCTGTAATCTAGAACATGTTGGTGGTCTGGCACTGACCTGGGCACTGATGTACTGCTGTCACATGCATGATTTGAGAGATATAGAGTTATTAATAAATATTAATTATAATTTGGGCTCAGAGGGCAAGACTACAGGGATCAGTTTTTTAAAAAGCCTATTGAATCCTTATGTTATTTTTCCATAGGGAGTCGGGTGACGGTCCCCGGTGTTTGGGACCTGTTGGGGCCCCCCTGAGCCTGCTTTGGGTGCTGGTCCCCTGTGTTTGGGACCTGTTGGGGCCCCCCTGAGCCTGCTTTGGGTGCAGCGTGGGCCGGGGCGATGGGGTCTTTTCGGCGGACGCGACCGCGCTTCATGAGCTCCCCGGTGCTGACGGACCTGCCCCGCTTCCACGCCAGCCTGTCCAGCCTGCAGCTGTCCAACGCCAGCGTCTGGAACAGGTGAGCCTGTGTGTGAGCCTGTGTGTGAGCCTGTGTGTGAGCCTGTGTGTGAGCCTGAGTGTGTGAGTGTGTGAGTGAGAGTCTCTGTATGCATGTGTTGCTTTCCACTGATAAAGCACACCTCCCTGTGTGTGTTACTTTACATTACAGGCAATTAGCAGATGCTCTTACCCAGAGAGACTTGCACAACATTCTACACAGCATTTACATTGCATCCATTTATACAGCTGGATATACAGTGAAGCAATGCAGGTTAAGTACCTTGCCCAAGGGTACAACGAGAGTGTCCAACCTGGGAATTGAACCTGCAAGACCAGCTCCTTACCCATTACACTGCACTGCTGCCCCATGGTCACTCTATGGTCTGTGAATCCATAGCATGGCTGTTCAACTACAGAATTTCCGTTTATAACCCCCCCCCCCCCCCGCCATTTCCACCGTGGTGTACCGCAGACCTGGGTCAAATACGTATTTGTTTTGGATTCAAATACTTTCTGTGCTCTGTTGATCTTGCCTGGTGTAATTGAACCTGTAATTGAAGCGTATAAAAGTATTTGAATCCGAAACAGATACGTATTTGACCCAGGTCTGGTTGTACCCTTTTCATGCCAACGGGGGCGATGGTCTTTTCAGAAGAGCAGCTCCAGGTTTGGCTGCTGGGCAGCGCACACGTTAAGCAGCTGCATTAGCTGCAGTGATCTTTTCACTGGAGGTAAAGGCTTTTGTCTCTATGCTGACAGTGAGGCCTCAGTGTGGGCTCACACGCACTCTCTATTTAGACACGTTTGCTGTGTGGTTACTTCTCTTTACTTGATTTGGCTTGTGGCTTGTGGCTGTGTGACGCATTTACACCCCCCCCGCCCCGCCCTGCCCCGCCCCCCCCACCGAGCCCCCCCCCCCCCACCCGCAGGAGGGTTCCTGGGTGGGTGTTGTTCCCTGTCCGGCGTCTCATGCTGTGGGTTCCTGACCATATGATAATCACATCCTGCAGAATTCCACGGTAACCACAGTTTTGGTGGCGACTGACGCAAAAAGACGGCGGATGAAGCCGTCTAATTGGATGGTTGACTGTCGGGGGGGGTGAGGGCGTGAGGGGGTTAGTCGACGTGTTTTTAGGAGAACAGCCAAATTTCTGCCGCCTCTGATGATGGGCCGGGAAGAGAAGGCTGAATGTTCTGCAGATATTTCGCATTTGTACTGGCTCTGTGTGTGTGTGTGTGCGTGCACGCGCGCGCGTGTGTGTGTGGGGGTGGGGGGAGGGGGAGGGGGAGGGGTGTGCAATATGATACAACCAGGAACTACTTTTGAACAGGTGTCTGTTGGAGGAAGTTTTTCTGATGTGATAACAGTGAACAGAACAGCTCACATACCTGCACAGGTAATAATTATAATTATTATGAAGCTTAAACTGTGCTTCTCACACAGGTGTTCAGAGCGGTTTTCACGAAAGACGGCACAGGTCACGCACCTGTGTGGGAGGGTGAGGGCGTGAGGGGGTGAGTCGTCTCCAGGTGGGCTGTAGGTGGGCTGGCAGGGGCAGGGTGTGGGTGTAGGAGCGGCCAAACTGGCTGCTGGTTTCAAACGGGCCATGGGGTGGGGGGCGCGAGGTGTGGGTCGGGGGCGTGGGGTGTGGGGCATGTCCTAGAACACACTGGAAGAGGATCATGAACAGCGCGGGGGGCAGGACCAGGGAGCAGCTGCGGGGGCGGGACCAGGGAGCGGCGTGGGGGCGGGGTTAGGGAGCAGCGTGGGGGTGGGGCCAGGGAGCAGCGCGGGGCGGGGCCAGGAGCAGCGCGGGGGCGGGGCCAGGGAGCAGTGCAGGGGGCATGGCCAGGGAGCAGTGTCGAGGGGGGCATGGCCAGGGAGCAGCGCGGGGCGGGGCCAGGGAACAGCGTGGGGCGGGGCCAGGGAGCAGGAGCAGCAGGGGTGGGGCCAGGGAACAGCGTGGGGCGGGGCCAGGAGCAGGGAGCAGCAGGGGGGTGGGGCCAGGGAGCAGCGCGGGCGGGCCAGGAGCAGCGGGGGGGGAACGGAACAGCGGAAAGCGGTCGGCTGCTCGTTTCCGGGATGGACGCGCTGCACGCTGTCCTTCTCTCCCACCGGCGCTGTCCTGGAATTTTTTTAGGGGGGGGAGCGGGTCAGATTCCTGCAGGATGTTTTTGGGGAAGTAGATTGAGAGTGGGGAGGGGGGGAGGAGGCAGCACAGGAAAGCTGGTGGGGGGGGGGTGGGGGGAGGAAGGGAGAGAAGTAGAAACCATTTCTCCCACTTCTGTATCCGAAGTGGATCATGTACATTTTTTGGGGTTCCTTTGAGTACCCCCCCCCCCCCACCAGGGTGATGTGTGACCTCTGATCTCTCTTTTTCTTCATCTCTTTTATTCTCTCTCGCTCTCTCTCTCTCTCTCCCTCCCGCCCTCCCTCTCTCCTCTCCCTCTCTCTCTCCGCCTCCCTCTCTCTCCCTCTCTCTCTCCGCCGCCCTCCTCTCTCCCTCTCTCTCTCCCGCCGTCCCTCTCTGTCTCCCTCTCCCTCTCTCTCTCTCTCTCTCTCTCTCTCTCTCCTTGTTCTCCCTCTCTCTCTCTTGCTCTCTCTCTCTCTCTCTCTCCCTCTCTCCCTCTCTCTCTCTCTCTCTCTCTCTCTCTCTCTCCCTTCTCTCTCTCTCTCTCCCTCTCTCTCTGTCTCTCTCCCTTGCTCTCTCTCTCTCTCTCTGTCTCACGCCCTGTGTTGCTGATCTGATTATGGACTTCCTGCTGCTCACACAGAAGGAGGTTGTAGATTCTTAAACTCGGAGCCTCGCCCCAACCTCGCGGATCAGCGGCACGTGTGAGCCGGCCGGTCGCCGGGGCGCTCCGAAAGAAAGCGTGCCCCTCCGCGCCCCCCCATGCCCCCCCCCCCGACAGATTAGCGCTGACCAGAGTCGACACAAAGTGAATTAAATCTATAAATACATCCCCTTCGTGGAAAGAAGTGGCATTAAAAAATAAATAAAGAAATAAATAAACGGTTGAGGAGAAAATGGGAAGCAGCTGACGGGACGGTAGGGAGGTTTAAAGTGGAACCGCGTGAACGAGGCCTGGTGGAAACATCCCCTCATTCGCCCTGCGGGTACGATCTCCCCTCCCCTCCCCGCCCCGCCCTCTCACCGTGGACTCTGGAACAGTCTGACTCTCTCCTGAACCCACCCTGCCTCTTCATTCCATGCGTTAGCACACTTGACACATGATCATCCAGACTTCACACTTAACATACGCTGAGGCAGGCCACACTGCAAGTGTACTTAAGAACATGATTTTTTTCACATGCGAGGATTGGGTTCATGTTCCTGGGACGTTTTTGCCTGTCCATGTTTGTGGTGTTCTGTGGTGTAGTGGGTAGAGGAGCGGACTCCAGGTTTCAGGACACTTGGGTTTGGGTGCGCTGGTGTGACATCACCTTTGTGCCCCTGAGTGAACCACTTCACCAATGAATAAGAGCGTCCACAAAGCTGTGTAAATGGAGGTTTGCCTCTGTGTGTGTGTGTGTGTGTGTGTGAGAGTGTTGAGTGTTGATGTTTTGAGTTGTGGATTGTGAGTGGATGTTGTGAGTTTTGGATTGTGAGTGGATGTTTTGAGTTGTGGATTGTGTGAGTAGTGAAGCTGGATGTTGTGAGTTGTGGATTGTGTGAGTAGTGAAGCTGGATGTTGTGAGTTTTGGATTGTGCGTGGATGTTGTGAGTTTTGGATTGTGTGAGTAATGAAGCTGGATGTTTGTCTTCTTAGTGTCCAGTCCGCAGTGATCAAGGTGTTCCAGGGTGTGGGTCTGCAGGCCAATGAGCTCTACTCCCTCAACGAGAGCATCAGGTAAAGGCCAGCAGTCCAGGTGTACCCCGCCCCCCCGCCAAAAATACCTTGCCTTTCAGCATTTCGGTCAGGTGTTAGCTTACCGCTAACTCAGCCCGCCTCTTTTTGGAACCTTGACCTCATTCGGACAGGCTGAACTCGAAAAAAAATACAACACGAAAAATAGCGTTTTAAAACTTATCTTAAAAAGGGGGCCTGTTTGACAGAGGATGTCAAATCATGTGCACATGTGCAGAAATCGCTTATAAGGCCCATCCCTTCCCAGTGGCTCAGCCAATGAGGGTATCTGCTCAAAATGCAAGTGACGTATCCCACTGTACCCACTTCCTGTGCTCCTTTGGGTAGCTTCCTCTTCCTGTGACCCCCGTCTCGAGGTCACCGGCCCTGACTTCCTGTCCCCCTTCCTGTCCTTCCAGGTGGCTCCTCAAGACTGAGCTGGGCTCCTTCATCACAGAGTACTTCCAGGTATGCTGGCCCCGGGTCCCGAGGGCGGGGAAAACGGATCCCCCTCACTGGCTCGGACGAGGCAGATTGACACCTGTCAATCAGAGGGCTGTCATGACGGAATCTCACGAGCTTCTCTTTCCCTGTTACAGAATCAGCTCCTGAACAAAGGCCTGGTACACATTACAGAGAAGATCCTGCTTTATGAGGGTAAGCCATGTACCACGGGCACCCAGGACACGCGTGTTACACGTGTGTGTGTGTGTGTGTTTGTGTGCGTGCGTGCGTGCGTGCATGTGTGTGTGTGTGTGTGTGTGTGTGTGCGGGTATCTAACAGGTTTGCCTGGCACAACCTGAGCCTCTTTTCTAACACTTGGCGTGTGTGTGTGGTCTCCCTAGGCGACAGCCAGCTCCTCATCCTGTCGGAGATGTGGGGAAGGTTTTTCACCGAAATTCTGCCGACCCTGCAGGCCATATTCTACCCAGTGCAGGTACGTGCTACAGGTGTATATTAAGCCTTATACAGATACAGGCTACAGGTGTTTATTAATCATTATGCAGGTACATGCTAATGGTGTATACTTGCTACAGTGTAGATCTAATCCAATGATATTGTACAAGGTGCGGGTTCAGGGGACAAGTTTATATGAAACGTAATGCAGGTATATTTCACGGGTCATATTCCACACGGTTCAGATACAAACTGCAGGTCATATCTCATCCAGTGCCAGATGCCCGCTACAGGTTAATATTTTACACAATGCGGGTAAAAGCAGCAGGTTGTATTCTTTGTAGTGCAGGTCGTGGGCTAAAGGTTATTTTGCCTAATGCTGGCGTTGAGCACTTGCTGTATCTTCCCCATTTGCATGCTGTGGACGGTAGTCTGTCCGTTCTGTATACACAACAGCAGTGTTCCCAGTGCAAACGCAGTGACAGCCTTTTCCTGTGTGTGTACACAATAAGGCTGTTGTTCCTGGTGCGCTCTTTCCGACCCGCCAGCCCGCCTCCCTCCTGATGCGGAGCGATGTGCGATGTGCGCTGTCGCACGCGTGACCATGTGACTGCATGACCATGTGACCGTGTGACCATGTGACCCGCAGGGTCAGGAGCTGACGGTGCGGCAGATGGCCCTGCTGGGTTTCCGGGACCTGGTGCTGCTCAAGCTGCCATTGGACGAGCTGCTGCCGGCTGTCCCGCCCCCTCCGCCCCCAGCCATCACGCAGATGCTGCTGGTCCTGCAGGTACCCGGGGTTGCCACGGCAACCGCCCGTCTTCGCTGGATTTCAAAAGAAATTCCGTTTCACCGGCCTGCTGTTCTCTCAACGTGGTTTTTCTCCCGTGCTGAATCTAATGATGATGCTATTGCTGTTGCGTTAAAAAAAAAAAAAAGAAGAAGAAAAAATGTAATAACAGCTGTAACAACAGCGTTAGTTAAATGGATCAATAAACACACGTTGCAGAAAAACATGTTGATGTACAGCCGTGAGAGTGTGCTGTCACGCAGGGTGTGTGGCCGTGCAGCTTGTGCGCTGTGCATGCGCACTGCAGGCTGAGAAGCATTACTGGGGATGTAGCGTGCGCCATTTAGCGTCTTCATAGATAAAGCCCTCTGCTCGCTTCCTGCCTGTTCCTTTAACCGGTCCTGGACAGCTCTTGCTGTGAGCTGCCGAGCGCTGGTCTAAGAGAGGGGGGCGGAGGGGGGGGGGTTTAAGGCGTCTGGCATCAGAGCTGTTTGGGATTCACAGCATGTGTGTATTCCTGTGTAGTGCTGTGTGCTGTCCTGCTCTCACTGTTCTGTGTGTGTGTCCGCGCGTGTGCGTGTGCATGTGTATGCGTGTGTGTGCCCACGTGTGCTTGTGCGTGCGTATGTGTGTGTGTGTGTGTGTGCGTGTGCGTGCCTGTGCGTGCCTGTGTGTGTGTGTGTGTGTGTGTGCGCGTGTGTGCGCCTGTGTGTATGGGCGTGTGTGTGTGTGTGTGTGCGCGTGCGTGCGTGTGTCTGTGTGTGTGTGTGTGTGTGTGTGTGTGTGTGCGTGCGTGCGTATGGACGTGTGTACATGTGTGTGATTCTGTAGGGTATTCATGAGACCAACGGACCCACTCAGCAGTACCATGAGCTGGAGAAGCTGGTGGAGATGGTCGTCTCTCCCTACCTGGGAAACTACCTCCACCGCAGCCGCACTGCCTGCTATATGGGTGAGCCCCCCCCCCCCCATTCCACCCCCACGCCCCCCCCCCCCACACACACACCACCCGTTCCCACCCCCCACACAAAAATCAAAACACTGATGGAGAAATTACTGCTGTGTGGTGGGGCACATCCTTTGTAGCCACTGTTCCAGTGTGTGGATGGGCCCCATGGTCTGGTATCTGTTAAGGCTCTGTTCCAGTGTGTGGATGGGCCCCATGGTCTGGTATCTGTTAAGGCTCTGTTCCAGTGTGTGGATGGGCCCCATGGTCTGGTATCTGTTAAGGCCCTGTTCCAGTGTGTGGATGGGCCCCACTGTCTGGTATCTGTTAAGGCTCTGTTCCAGTGTGTGGATGGGCCCCATTGTCTGGTATCTGTTAAGGCTCTGTTCCAGTGTGTGGATGGGCCCCATGGTCTGGTATCTGTTAAGGCTCTGTTCCTGTGTGTGGATGGGCCCCATGGTCTGGTATCTGTTAAGGCTCTGTTCCAGTGTGTGGATGGGCCCCATGGTCTGGTATCTGTTAAGGCTCTGTTCCAGTGTGTGGATGGGCCCCATGGTCTGGTATCTGTTAAGGCTCTGTTCCAGTGTGTGGATGGGCCCCATGGTCTGGTATCTGTTGAGGCTCTGTTCCAGTGTGTGGATGGGCCCCATGGTCTGGTATCTGTTAAGGCTCTGTTCCAGTGTGTGGATGGGCCCCATGGTCTGGTATCTGTTAAGGCTCTGTTCCAGTGTGTGGATGGGCCCCATGGTCTGGTATCTGTTAAGGCTCTGTTCCAGTGTGTGGATGGGCCCCATGGTCTGGTATCTGTTGAGGCTCTGTTCCAGTGTGTGGATGGGCCCCATGGTCTGGTATCTGTTAAGGCACTGTTCCAGTGTGTGGATGGGCCCCATGGTCTGGTGTCTGTTAAGGCTCTGTTCCAGTGTGTGGATGGGGCCCCATGGTCTGGTATCTGTTAAGACTCTGTTCCAGTGTGTGGATGGGCCTCATGGTCTGGTATCTGTTAAGGCTTTGTTCCAGTATGTGGATGGGCCCCATGGTCTGGTATCTGTTAAGGCTCTGTTCTAGTGTGTGGATGGGCCCCATGGTCTGGTATCTGTTAAGGCTCTGTTCCAGTGTGTGGATGGGCCCCATGGTCTGGTATCTGTTGAGGCTCTGTACCAGTGTATGGATGGGCCCCATGGTCTGGTATCTGTTAAGGCTCTGTACCAGTGTATGGATGGGCCCCATGGTCTGGTATCTGTTGAGGCTCTGTTCCAGTGTGTGGACGGGTGGAAATTCCAAGCCGTTTCTAAGCTGTTTAAGCTCAGTAATTTTTCACAAAATGACAAAGCCATCACATCAGAACCAACACCATGGAAGGGGCGAGGGGTTAGGGACAGGGTAAGAGGGATTTGGGGCGGGGTGGGGAGGGGACGTTGAACTTAATCTGAAGGAATGACCATCGCTAGCTAATTAATCTGGTGTCAAAGGGGTCGGGTGAACGGGTCTGAATGTGTGGAATGCGGTGGCTTTTGCTTCAGGGACAAGCTCTCAAACGGGGTCCTTTCTCCTCCTTCCCAGAGTGCCGTGTGGCGCGCTCCAGGCCGATGGGCGTGGCGCAGTTCGGGCAGCCGGAGATCCTGGTGACCCAGCATTCCACGGACTCCTGCTCGCTGGCGCCCCTGGTGGAGCAGGAGGGCGAGGCCTACCTGGAGAAGGTGGGCGGGGTGCGGCGCCACACGGTGGCCAACGCCCATTCGGACCTGCAGCTGCTGTCGGTGGCCAGCCTGATGCGCCCTGGGATGGTGGAGGACTGCGGAGGAGGCGGGGTCGGCGGCGGCGTTGTGGGCGGGGCCGGGAACGGCGGGGTCGGCCCGAGGCCCTTCGCCAGCGAACCCCACATTCTGGAGTCTCCGGTGGGTGTGGTCGTTCTCTCCAGGCAACAGGGGTCTGCCGAGCTCGGCTGTGCCCCCCCCAGCTAGCGGGGGGGGGGGGGGGGGCAGGGGGTGGGGGATGCCCCGTGGACTTACCGAAACTCTGGGAGTGGACGGCTCTGCTTAAGAGTGGAACCCAGCTGCCATAACTGGATTAATACAGACTGGGATCCGTCCAGCAATGACTCTTTGAGTTATTTTTTTAAAAACAAACCTCCGGTTCTCCTCAAAGGGCGGGAGAAGCTGAGGAGTGGGCCTGGGAGCGGTCTCAGCGCTGCAGTCAGCGAACGGGGAAGACTGGTCTGGGCTCACCTGTACAAGAGGCCCTCAGGTGTGTGGGGTTTACACCTGTCTCAACCCCACACAGTGGAACGATGGGAGTTACCACAGAGTTTCAACCGGAAGAGTCTGTCATTTTGGCTTCTGCCTGTCCTTGACTCTTAACAGATGATGAAACGCGTCTTCTACCCCCAACTGGTGTACAGAGAGGCCAGGCCTCCAAAGACAAGCAATGTCAGCAGCGGGTTCTGGCCAGGTATGCTG
Source organism: Anguilla rostrata (assembly GCF_018555375.3). Taxonomy (NCBI): domain Eukaryota; kingdom Metazoa; phylum Chordata; class Actinopteri; order Anguilliformes; family Anguillidae; genus Anguilla; species Anguilla rostrata. The sequence continues at coordinate 35,617,908 of NC_057948.1, forward strand.
GGGAAGCGTGCAGCAGCACCAACCTCTCATTGTTTTCAATAAACATAGGAATTCCGGTACAAAGACCACTCAACTTTCAACCTTTATCTAGACTTTTTACACGGGCAACGCAAAGCCAGTCTTGTTTAGTGTTGGTTTTAAATGCTTCATGACAAATATGTTTCACTAATAAAATGTTCTTACCCCCTATTTCTTTTTTAAAATTAAATGTGTTGTAAGTGATAATTATAATTTAAAACTGACATAGATGTCATATGCCTGTTAATCATGATTTATTTGGTTTAATCTGTGGAGCAAATTTAATGATTTTACTCATAAAACTACAATAAAATGAACAGGTGCAACAATGCAGAAACGTTTATTTCCAGTGGATGATGCAAAAAAAAAATTGTCTCGAAAGTTGTACAAACCCCTCACACAAACATTTTTAGACACACAAAGACATTTTTAGACACACAAAGGTTTAAATCTTGAAATTAAATAAGTACGATTGAGCTTTCGGGCTAAAGGACTGCAGCAAAGGAACTCTTTATTTTGACTTTGAATAATACTTCCAAGCTGCTGGAACATCTCTCCTTGGTATCGTGAGCTCGGAAGAGAGTCTGCTTGCACCCCTCTCTCTCCCTCCCTCGTTCTCTCTCCCTCCCTCCCCCTCTCTCTCCCTCCCTCCCTCCCGTCGTGTCTTTTGAAAGAGGAAAGGTCACCTCCGGCGTCATCCCGCCCCCCCCCCCCCCCGCGCGTGTTTAAAGCCCGTGCCGCTCGGACAGTGACCAGCCTTTGATCTATTCGTGGTCCCTGGAGCACATAAGGAGCTTTAGGGAACCCGATTCAGACCCTGATCCCGCGGCCGGCCAGGTCCTCCCCCTAAACCAGCCCTCCCCCTAAACCAGCCCTCCGCGCTAACGACGCTAACCCCGCTAACCCCCTGCTAATGGGATTTAGAGCCGGTGGCGATCCATTAGACGCTAGCTGGGGAGGGGGCGGCGCCTGGCGTTAGCACCTTCTCTCTTTAGTGTTCCCATCATAAGGCTGTGGTTGCTATAGCTCCCCCACAGCGACGACGACGACAACCACAGAATCAGAAATATAAGTGAGAACACTTCCATGTTGGCCTCTGTCAGAAACACTAACCTGTGCCGGCTTTGAGAACGGCAACAGAACAGCACATAACTTCTGCCGCCTCCTCAAAACCAGTATCTGTAACAATCAATAGATACATTTATTTGTATTATGTGAGCAGATTAGTTCAATTAAAAGTGCAGCAAGAAAGAACTGACTGTCCGTTTAATATCTGTACCGTTAGAGAAAAGAAAAAATGTAAAAAAAACAGTCTGTAATTCAGGAACGTGCTTCACAGTAGCTTGAGTCAGGAATGAGGATGATGATGATGATGATGATGAAGATGTGCCTGGCAGGTACCGGTGATTGATTGCGAGCCAACATGACCTCATGAAGGACTTTAATCTGGATTACCTTCAGCAGTGAAGATTGGGATTAGGCATACGTGTTCGAATTCCTCCCAACGGCAGTCTGTCTGGTTCTCAGATTTAACTGTCTTGGTGCCACACAGCTTTGGGTGGTATCCCAGCATGCCTTGCTCTGGCCTCCTCAGTGATGGTGGGTGGGGGGGGGGGGTGTCAGACGCGGGTGTGGAGTTAATCCCTGCAGTGACGGCGATCCGCAGACTCAGCCTCTCTTTGCTTCGCGAGGCCGATTTCCGCCCGGAGGCCGGTCAGAGGGGGGGCGGGACGGGCCGGTTTCTGGGCGGGTCACAGCGAGCCCTCCGATCCGCGCGGCTGGAAGCTGTCCCGCCGCTGGCCGTCGAAGCGGGGCGTGACCTCGCAGCGCACCAGCAGGGTGTCGTCCCGCACGAAGTGGCCCTGCTGCAGGGCCTGCAGGTGCAGGAAGGTCACGTAGCCGAAGCCCTTGGGGTTGCGCGGGGACGTGGGCCGCTGGAACGCCAGCAGGTCGGGCTTGGTCTCCATCACCTCCACGTGGGGCTGCCCGTCCGCCTGGTCCAGGATGGCCAGCCGGATGGTGCCCTGGAAGGGCCAGGACAGCTGGCTGTCGAACTCGCCCTGCATGGTGTGCACGAACAGCGAGATGTAGTTGGAGCAGCGGGGCGCGGTGGGGGTCTGCAGGTGCAGCCGCAGGCACAGCTTGTAGCCGGGACGTCCCGTGTAGAAGCCGGGGCTGTGGATGACCACGGGCTGGCCGGCCTCCTGGCTGCGCAGGTGGGTGGAGAAGCCCTCCACCCGCCACACGAACACGCCCTGGCACTGCTGGGCCTCCAGCTCGCGGGCGGCGTCCTCCAGCGCGCGCGTCTGCCTGCGCAGCTCGCCCAGCTGCGCCGCCTGCGTCTCGCTGTGGATGCGCAGCTCTCGCAGCTGGTGGTCCTGCCGCACCAGCCGCGCCTCCAGCTGCTGCACCGTCTCCCGCATGTGCTGCATTTCGGGGCGGCAGCCGCAGGACGCCCCGCAGGACGCCGCCGCCGCGGCCGCCGACCCCGCCCCCCCCACCGCCGCCGCAAGCCCCGCCCCCGCCGCCGCAGGCCCCGCCTCCAGCAGGCTCCGGCTGCGCAGGAACTCGGCCAGGTTGCGCATGTGCATCTGCGTGAACTCCTGCATGTGCTGCGCCAGGTCATTACGCTGCATCTGCCACCGGGGGAGAGAGAGAGAGAGAGAGAGTCAGGGGGAGAGAGAGAGAGAAAGTCAGGGGGAGAGAGAGGGAGGAGAGAGAGAGAGTCAGGGGGAGAGAGTCAGAGGGAGAGAGAGAGAGGGGAGAGAGAGGAGTCAGAGGAAGGGAGAGGGAGAGAAAGAGGAGAGGGGAGTCAGAGGAGGGAGGAGAGCGAGGTGAGGAGTCAGAGAGAGGGGGAGAGTGAGGAGTCAGAGAGAGGGGGAGAGTGAGGAGTCAGAGAGAGGGGGAGAGTGAGGAGTCAGAGAGAGGGGGAGAGTGAGGAGTCAGAGGGAGGGTGAGAGAGAGAGAGAGAGAGAGAGGGAGGAGGCGGGCGGTGGCTCACCCTCTCCTGACAGCCGAAGAAGCTGAAGGTGCAGGCCACCGGGGCTTTCAGGCAGTCTGTGTCGCAGTGAGAGGCCAGCTGCAAGAGAGGAGCAGACTCTGGGTTACCTCCCCGCTCCACCTGTCCTGCGCTCCACCTGTCTCACGCTCCCCCTGTCCCACGCTCCACCTGTCCTGCTACCTGTCCCGGGCTCCACCTGTCCTGCTACCTGTCCTGAGCTCCACCTGTCCTGCTACCTGTCCCGGGCTCCACCTGTCTCACGCTCCACCTGTCCTGCTACCTGTCCCGCACTCCACCTGTCCTGCTACCTGTCCCGCGCTCCACCTGTCCTGCTACCTGTCCCGCGCTCCACCTGTCCTGCTACCTGTCCCACACTCCACCTGTCCTGCTACCTGTCTCACGCTTCACCTGTCCTGCTACCTGTCCCGCGCTCCACCTGTCCTGCTACCTGTCCCACACTCCACCTGTCCTGCTACCTGTCCCACGCTCCACCTGTCCTGCTACCTGTCCCGGGCTCCACCTGTCCTGCTACCTGTCCCGGGCTCCACCTGTCCTGCTACCTGTCCCGGGCTCCACCTGTACCGCTACCTGTCCTGAGCTCCACCTGTCCTGCTACCTGTCCCGGGCTCCACCTGTCTCACGCTCCACCTGTCCTGCTACCTGTCCCGCACTCCACCTGTCCTGCTACCTGTCCCGCGCTCCACCTGTCCTGCTACCTGTCCCACGCTCCACCTGTCCTGCTACCTGTCCCGCACTCCACCTGTCCTGCTACCTGTCCCGCGCTCCACCTGTCCTGCTACCTGTCTCACGCTTCACCTGTCCTGCTACCTGTCCCACGCTCCACCTGTCCCACACTCCACCTGTCCCGCTATCTCTCCCGCTAAAGCGCACCCCTGCCAGTGCTGGCCTGTGGACCCCCGGCGTGTCGTAAGGAAGTGAGCTGGGGCAGGGTCAGCTGTGCCCCGCCCGCCCATGGTCCCCCCCCCCCCCCCCCCCATCTCCTGTATGAGGTAAGAGGGGCGCTTGGTCTGCACTCGTGGTGAAACTGGTGAGCCGGGACGTCCCGGGCGGGGGTCACAGCGGGCCAGTTGCCAGCGGTTACCGTGCGGACGCTGAGCCACACAGGAAGCGCGCGGCGCTATGAGGCGTAGCGTCACCCCAGCGGGGCCTTCTCACCTGATCTCGGATCATCTCCATGCTGCAGTACTCACACACCACGTTCGCCAGCGGACACATCTGCTCGTGCACCTGCCGGAACACAGAACGCAGCACACCTGTAGTCAGCACACACACCTGCTCAGCCAGCACACACACCTGTAGTCAGCACACACACCTGTTCAGCCAGCACACACACCTGTAGTCAGCACACACACCTGTTCAGCCAGCACACACACCTGTACAGCCAGCACACACACCTGTAGTCAGCACACACACCTGTTCAGCCAGCACACACACCTGTACAGCCAGCACACACACCTGCTCAGCCAGCACACACACCTGCTCAGCCAGCACACACACCTGTACAGCCAGCACACACACCTGTACAGTCAGCACACACACCTGTTCAGCCAGCACACACACCTGTACAGTCAGCACACACACCTGTTCAGTCAGCACACACACCTGTACAGTCAGCACACACACCTGTTCAGTCAGCACACACACCTGTACAGTCAGCACACACACCTGTTCAGCCAGCATACACACCTGTACAGTCAGCACACACACCTGTACAGTCAGCACACACACCTGTTCAGCCAGCATACACACCTGTAGTCAGCACACACACCTGTTCAGCCAGCACACACACCAGTACAGTCAGCACACACACCTGTTCAGCCAGCATACACACCCTGTTCAGCCAACATACACACCTGTAGTCCGCACACACACCTGTACAGTCAGGGGGTGGGGGACGGGGTGGGACTGGGGCGGGGTGGGGGACGGGACGGGGTGGGACTGGGGCGGGGCGGGGGACGGGATGGGATTGGGGCGAGGACGGGGCGGGATTGGGACAGGGCGGGGCAGGACGGGGCGGGGGACGGGACTGGGATGGGGCGGGACGGGCTACCTGGTTCTCCTCGAAGTAGAAGGTCTGCATGCAGTCGGGACAGGACACGGTGCGCCGGGAGCACTCGTGGGCCTTGTGCTCGTCCAGCATGTTCTTCCACACCGACACCTGGCACAGCGGGCAGGGCAGCGTGGCAAACTGGCACTGCCCCACGTGGTTCTGAGAGACGGAGGCAAGGGTTCCTGAACGGTGAGTTCTGTTCTTACATCATCATCATCACCACCATCAGTCCCCTTCTGCCAATCACATCTGGGCTTAAATAGGTATTTGGAAGAGTTTAGTAAAAATTGCAGAATTAATACTTCAGGTACTAGTGCAATTATTTTTTGACTTGTGCAAACCCTTGAGAATTTTCATAATTTTTACAAATTTTAAAAAACATAATTCAGGTTTGTTCTGAAGTTTCTTTTGAAGTTGTAACTAATCTGCACACTTTTTACTGGCGTCTGGTGTATTTAACTCTGAGGGCAGCTTGCACCTACAGAACCCCCCCCCCCCATTTTTAAATCAGTTGAGAGATGATTCATTTAACATGGGGAAAACTGTAATTCTGCCCATCAGGAGGCCAGCGGGGGCTGGGCCCAAGGCAGCGGGGGCTGGGCCCGGGGCAGCAGGTCACGGGCAGCGGGGGCTGGGCCCAGGGCAGCAAGTCACGGGCAGCGGGGGCTGGGCCCGGGGCAGCAGGTCACGGACAGTGGGGGCTGGGCCCGGGGCAGCGGGGGCCAGTCCACTGGTCAGCTGGACGCTCACCTCCAGGTTGCGGAGCTCCATCTTGTGGCCGCAGCCGGTATTGGGGCAGCACACGGTCAGCGACAGGATCTCGCGCTTGGCAAAGTTGTCTGGAAAGAGCTGCTCCATCGTCAGCACCTCGTTATCCACGGGGCACTTCTGTCCCGCGTCCCTGCTCAGAGAGATAGGGGAGAGTCACTGACAGCCACTTCCTGCTGCTATCAGAAACACCAATTCCCAGAGTGCCTTGCAATTATCATTTAACGCACTCCTTTGCAGAATATGCATTTGTTATCTTTAGTGCCAAAATCTGCCATACAGGTATGGGTTATGTTCTGCCATTAACTTGGCAAAAGGTGAACTAACCATGCTTGTATGATATGGGTGTGTACTGCAGTGACTGGAGTTTGGAAGTAATTTTAAGTTTACAGTAAATTATTTGAAAATCACCAGGAAGAGTTTGTGGTTGCACACACCCAGTGCATACCAAGCCAGTGGACGGTTTTTCCGAAATGCTTGGTCATATCCAATCTTCCTCCTTCTTTGTGCCAGTTTGGAGAGCTGCAGCAGCGGCTGGTTTGTTTCCACCTCAAAATCTGTGTCTGATTCAGACCTAAACCAGCTCGGGTGGGGGTGCGGTGGCAGGGCCCGTCCCTGGAGGTGCTTTTAGGAGTCGGTGGGCAGGGCCACTCTGGGTGGGGTGTTTTTAGGTGGGGTAGGGGCAGGGCCCGTCTCTGGTCTGGGGTGTTTTAGGGGTGCGGGTGGGGCAGGGCCCGTCCCTGGTCTGGGGTGTTTTTAGGGGGTGCAGGCGAGACGAGGGCCACTGGGCGGGTGTTTTTAGGGGAGGACAGGCAGGGCGAGGGTCGTCTCGGAGGTGTGTTTTTAGGCAGTACGGTCCGGTTCGAGGGCCGCTGTGGGTGTGTTTTTAGGGGGTACGGCTGGGGTGGGGCGAGGTCTGTCTCGGGGGTGTGGTTGTAGGGGGTAGGGGCGGGGCTCACCGGATGGACTTCTCGATGCAGCCGCGGCAGAAGCGGTGTCCACACGGTGTCTGGACGGCGGCCCGCAGCGCCATCAGGCAGATGGGGCACTCGTACTTGCTCTCCAGGGGGGGGTCGAAGTCCACGTCGTAGCCCTGCAGGTCCGGCTGCGCCCCCCCCGCCAGGCTGGAGGACGTCAGGGTGTGCTCGCTCTCGGTGAAGCTGAGGCCCGAGTCCTTCTCCATGGCCGCGGCGCAGCCCGAGAGCTCCGCCCCACAGCAGGCCCCCTCCGCACCGTCCTTCTCCACCTCGTAGCACGACATGTCCTCTCTGCGGGAGGGAGGGAGGGCGGGAGGGAGGAAGAGGCACGAGCACGTTTCAGCGTTTTGTCTCCCCAGTTTGGAAGGCCCGACCGTGCTCACACTGTGACAGTCCTCAGTCTTTGCTGTCAATCACGCAGAGAGCGTACGGGCACGCGCCCACCACACCCCACTTTTTATTTGAGTTTTATATTTTTGAAATATTTTTTTCTAAAATCTGGCCTGGGATGCCCCACAGACAGTACGTTCTGGGACGGGGGGCTCAGCAGACCCCCTGTTGAAAAGGCAGTCGCTTAGAGGCAGGCACCTGGGCTGGGCTCACCTTTAAGCACCTCTGGGCCAGGCTCCGGGTACAAGCGGTGCACCCCCACGGATCAGCAGGACCCCGTCTGGGTGCAGGGGGCCCCCATGTGCCCAAAAGCAGAACCTGTCAGCAGGCCTGTCACTGCAGAGAGAGCCGGGGGCCGGGGACTGGGCCTGGTTAGGGCTGTAACAGGCATCCCCCAAATACAAAATGATTCAGACATTATTTACTGAAGAAAATATTCCCTCATAAAGGAAATAACAGTTCTGTCTGCTACACTTTATAGGTTTTTTTTTGTAATTTAGTACAGGAACAAGGTTAATGTTACAGCATTTAAGAAGGGCAAAGGAAGAAGAAACATTATTATATTGCAATTATACATTATATTATTCATACATATATATATATATACACGTGCATGTGAGTGTCTGTCTGTGTCTGTGTGTGTGTGAGAAAAGGCGAGTAAGCCAGGTGGTAGCTGAGCAGTCAGCAGAAGCACACCTTGTGGAATCGCACCAATAACGCAGAAGTTCTCGAAACAGAACTCTTCTGAGGGACAGAGGTTTAGAGAGCTTTCCTCCTGCGCTCAGTAACCAGACGCTGCTTCCTCTCTCTCTGTCTAGGATACGCCTGCGTGTAATCAACAAACAAAGACGGTTGCTGCATTTCCAGTTTGGATGCATTATAATGTTTACCTGATATTGGAAGAGCTACAAATTCTCATCGAGAAAAACGAGATGAGATTCACGACACAACGAGACGGTAAACCAAACTAATCATGCATACCTTCCAGAATTTACCAGAGGCTGTCGTACATGTCTATTGTCCTTAGTACAGGATCCGCAGTGCGCTGTTCAGTGGTAACCAAATCTGCAAAATAAAGGCATCTTTTAAAAACTACAGACAGCCCACCACAAACTCACAAATCGGTCTTGGTTCTGAACATGTCAATCATGGAACCTCCGCAGCGACAGCCGATTTTGATACAATAAAACATTTAATTAGATGCTTATTGTCCGTAATATGTGATTAACCTGTCCCCATCGTAAAAGCAGATTTCAGTTCAAAATTTCACACCAAGTAGCCTAGCCTTCAGACCAAGACCAAAATCAAAATGGGAACTACAGCCGAACCCAAGTACGGTTCCTCTTTCTGCGGAAGGGGTCGGCATTATTTAATGTGCTGACGCTCGCCGTGTAGGATTTTGCGATACAATGAATGGAACGGCGATAGAAACGCGACTGCCCACACAACTCAATACCGTTAGCCACTTCAAAATAAATGTAATGGAAAGTCACATCTAACCATAAATAAAAAATATTTAACAAATCGTACCACATGGCGTCAGTTGGCTACAGCTGCTGCTGTGAACGCGTTCATGCGGCGTTTGTAGTCGCATTTGGTAAGTTGTTCATAGCACACGGGACTGTAACTCACATGGCAGTGCTCGTATCGTGTGCCAACTTGTTCCAACTTCAGAACTTTTTCAGATTAAATAACTCTCAAATTCCAACGAATTAACATCGAATAAATATTCGTTCCGATTACGCATATGGCCTAGTGTTTATCCACACAACATCAAACATTAAACGTGGAATGTATACACGTCTAAAGAATAAACATACAAAACACGTAGCCACGCATCATACCTGGCCAAAATACACCGGGGATTTCTGTCGCGTTGGAATCTGACTGCAAAATGTCAGACCACCAAAGTAGCGTGCAAACATGAACTGAAAACGAGCGTTAATCTTGATTTGAGTTTTTTGGAGTTTCCGACACGAGACGAGATGAAAACCGAAAGAGATCTCTTGCAGTCAGCTAACTTAGTTAACAGTTACTTTGCCAAGATACGTTAGCCAGCTAACGATACTTTACAATCAAGACAAGTCTTTCTCAAAAACATTAGCATTAAGTCAGCTATCTTGCATATTCGCTAAATGCCAAATAACCCCACATATAACATACACCATGTACTGTCAAATTCAAGATTTGATTCCCTAATTTAATAGATTAACTATCTTGCTAAATTAGCCAAAAGCTAAGGAACTTGTCAGCCTTTGAGTCAGGCTAAGGGAGCGAAGCAAAACCGAACCGCTGTAAAGCGAGTTAAGAGTTAGCTACGCTCCACATGTCCAATAATTGCGAGGCAGATCATTACATGAACATGTTTTTGTGCCGATCACCTTACCAGAAAGCCAGGTTCTGTCCCCCGCTTACATGTAATACCTGTAAAATATCCTGGACGCCTTTTCCTGCATTTTCAAAATTTCAAATGAGGTTTTTGAGTAATCCAGATGAAAAACGCGCTACCCACTGCCCCCTTGAGGGTGGAGGCTGAGCTGCCAGAAATTGCTTTGTAAAGCATAGACACTGTATGTAAATACATTTTATTCGCTTTTATTCATTTTATTTCAAAATTAGAACAAACAAACAAACAAATAAATTCATAGCAATGGAGATCTGAATTTTGTGAATAATAAATTGTGTTCCCAAGTATGACTGCCAAGATCCAGCAAGTTAATTCATTTAATTTTAATCAGCACGACTATAGCCTATGTAAGTTCCTTGATAAAGAAAGAATATATTCATTGGTGCTATTTTTTTATACAGTCTATGGTGCTAACAAAGTAAATTTGGGATATGACGTCTGCTAAAATTTTTAAATGTAATTGTATCTAGGTATCAAACAAGCTGATTGTTGATGCATTTTGACAGGAAAAAGCGATAGATTTTCTGTGAACTGTACTGGCGTAATCATTTGAAAATCAGAATAAAATATGATTTGCATTTGTCAAGTTACACCTCATAGTTAAATTCTAATACGAGTTGGATTTCCTCGTATCAGTGTATCCCTGATATAGGCCTATTCCATCTCCTTTACGGCTCTGGTAGTTAAACGTGTACGTCACATTTCAGTGTTCGGAGAGAGGCTGCGCATGCGCTAGTGTGGCGCTACGGGCCTAAATTTCGCATCGTCGCTATTACGTTGTATAGACGAGGTATTCATGCCTTACCGGGAAATATTTTAGTGGCTTTCTCGTAAATTCCATCCCCTCCGCTTTACTAAAATTACTTTTAACTCCGGAAAAACAACACAATAGGAGCTAAGAGTAGAGGGTGGTAAGGAAAGACTCTGAGGGTATTATTTAACATATTTTCCCCATCTTCAGTCGCGCACCCGACTCACGCTGATGGCGGTCACTGTGGAGGATTTGTACCGTAGCTATGGGATCCTTGCCGACGCCAAGGATAACCTGAGCCAGGTGAGTGTTGATGGTACGACGATCCATGTGTACCTTTACTGTTTTGGCGAGAACGCAAGGGTTGTAGCCGTCTCTTGATGGGACGTGGTTACTCGCGTTTCTTGGCTAATGCTAGCTTGCTAAGTAGCTAGTAGTCCGAGAAATGTCGTCCCTTTAAGGCTGCCGTGGGGACTGCGACTCCGAGGCTTCAGTGTTGAGCGTAGGCCCAAATCCGGTAACTGGTCTGTTGGTGTAGCGCCTTGTCTGCTGCCATGATCGCCGATTTCGACGAATCTACAGGAATCACCTGAAGGATAGCTAACCTGGAAAATGCAAGCTAACAAACCAGAGTAGCTGCTAATTTACGATAGTTTCTGAAACAGTTATCGTTACTTTGCTTAGTTCGCGATGATGGCAAAGCTAAACCTGGCACAGCCAACGTTAGCTAAGTAGGTTGTACGCAGCAGGTCAACGAGTTGTGGAAATAATGGCTTGTTTTTGGTTTCCATGGATGCGGTAATTTTATTATTACTAGTTATTTGCTGCTTACTTAATCGTTATCCATTTCAGTAGTATTTGTAACAATTCTGTTTTATTTTTAACATTTACGTCATTTGCAATAATTTTATGTTTGGCGGTCGGTAACTAGCTCTCGTTTCGTTTCTTGCATCTTTTTACAGCACAAAGATGCGTACCAGGCTATTCTTGATGGCGTGAAAGGCGGGCCGAAGGAGAAGAGGTTGGCCGCCCAGTTCATTCCCAAATTCTTCAGCAACTTCCCCGAGTTGGCGGACGCCGCAATCAACGCTCAGCTTGACCTGTGCGAGGACGAAGACGTTTCGGTAAGGGATGGGGGCATTAGGCAGTGGAGAATACCATGTTTTAAGTTCAGCACTTATGCGTTTAATTTCCAACAAATTTCTTCCGTTGCGGTCGTTGTTGTCGCGCAGGACTGTAAAGGATAGGACCTGTTGTCATGGCTGTTTAAATCACTCAGTCATTGTTGCTCTTGACAATCTTGTGCACCTACAGATTCGCCGGCAGGCCATCAAAGAGCTGCCCAGGTTCGCTGCAGGGGAAAATTTACCCAGGGTGGCAGACATCCTGACCCAGCTGCTTCAGACAGGTACCGTGCCATGAAATGTTCTGAGCACAAAAGCGTGATGTCATTTATCACCCTTTCTGTTGCATTGTGCGTTTTCCCCATATTCAATCAATCAATCATTTGTGCCGTCTTCGATCCAAATCAATCATTTACAAATGTGGCAAAAGCAGCTACTGTGTATCGTTACTTTCCCAGGCACATTTTTGACTTGTCTTGTGATGTTTGTAGTTATGTAGTCACTTCAGTGACTCAACTTGTGAATTTGTTTTGATTTTTTCCAGATGATTCCGCAGAATTCAACCAGGTTAACATTGCCCTGATCTCCATTTTCAAGATTGATGCAAAAGGTAAAAATCAGCCCCTGACTCGCATGCTCCACCCCAGTCCCGGAGGCCAGCAGCATCTGCAGGGTTCTGGTGTGGTTCAGTCGGGCCAAAGAGTCTGTGCACCTTGGGTTCATTCCAGTCACTTATTTTCACTCCTTGTGTATCTTTCTCACGTCCTTTCCTCGCTCCTTTGCTCCACCCAATGGAGGAGGCAAGGAAGGGAACGTCCTTGATCAGTCGTGTGTCTGTTTTGAAGTGACGTCTTGTTACGGATGTGGAGAGGCGGATCCACAGGTGGATAATTTATACGTCACGTGCGTTCTGAAAAATGGCTTCTGCATAGACCGCTCTCGTGTGTCCTCACTGAAGCGTCCTCCAGGAGCTCCTCCGTGGAGCCTTTAACTTGTTGGAGTGTCCTTAAAGATGGCGGCCCCCAGTTGAGTTCCGGATCACGCGAGGGCTGAGGAGGAAAGGATGGATATAATAAGTGGTTGGAATGAGCCCATAGGTTTAAAGCGCTAAAGTGGCTACTGACTGAAAGGAAAGTGCAGCAGTACTTCAGTTGTAATAAATACATTGACGTCTTGTGTATTTGCAGGTACGCTGGGAGGCTTGTTCACACAAATCCTGCAGGGCGAGGACATTGTGCGGGAGAGGGCCATCAAGTTCCTGTCCACCAAGCTGAAGACTCTGCCAGAGGACGTCATGACCAAGGAAGTGGAGGATTTCATTTTCCCCGAGACCAAGAAGGTCAGAGAACCCGCGCTGTGCGGTTGAACTTGAGGATACGCAGAAATGCTGCGTCGACACTGTTGCTTAGGACGTGGACACTTGCTTAGGATCAAGACTCTGTTGCTTAGGACCAGGATTCTGTCGCTTAGGACCAGGATTCTGTCGCTTAGGACCAGGACACTGTTGCTTAGGACCAGGACTCTGTTGCTTAGGGCCAGGACTCTGTTGCTTAGGGCCAGGACTCTGTTGCTTAGGGCCAGGACTCTGTTGCTTAGGGCCAGGACTCTGTTGCTTAGGGCCAGGACTCTGTTGCTTAGGGCCAGGACTCTGTTGCTTAGGACCAGGACTCTGTTGCCTAGGGCCAGGACTCTGTTGCTTAGGGCCAGGACTCTGTTGCTTAGGGCCAGGACTCTGTTGCTTAGGACCAGGACTCTGTTGCCTAGGGCCAGGACTCTGTTGCCTAGGGCCAGGACTCTGTTGCCTAGGGCCAGGACTCTGTTGCCTAGGGCCAGGACTCTGTTGCCTAGGGCCAGGACTCTGTTGCCTAGGGCCAGGACTCTGTTGCTTAGGACCAGGACACTGTTGCTTAGGACCAGGAGTCTATTGCAGAGTTGCTGAGATTTGTGCCCTGTGTGTTGCAGGTTCTGGAGGACGTGACGGGGGAGGAGTTTGTTCTGCTGATGCGTATCCTGTCCGGGCTGAAGAGCCTGCAGACGGTGGCTGGGCGGCAGCAGCTGGTGGAGCTGGTGGTGGAGCAGGCCTTCCTGGAGCAGGCGCTGAACCCCGGCGACGCCGACAATGTGGACCGGCTCCTGCAGTGCACACGCCAGGCCCTGCCCCTCTTCTCTGTGAGTGCACCCGATTTCAGAACATATGTAATGTTTTGCAAAGAATTAAACTATTTTCTTTTTTTGGTGAATGCTGTTCTTTAATTTCTAAAAATGTATGCTTATTTGAGCACTGGGTGAACATTTGGAACTGGGCTTGGGTCAGTAGAGCTCCAGTGGGTTAAATGAAGTGGCCCTGTGTAATAACTGGGAACTGCCTGTTGGTGGTGCTCTAGCCCATTATTTGTGATACTTGGGATGGCTCTCCGCTTCAGGGAGTTTGAGTTGCGTCATTTGTTAATATTGTTATTGGTTAATAGAAGTGATTGACAGCTTGTGGAGGCCCATGTGAACCCTCCCTCTCTCACCTGTGCTGTTGAGCCTGGCTTCTCATTGGCTCTCTCACTCACCGCATGCTCTCCTCCGCCCTCAGAAAAATGTGCATTCCACGCGGTTCGTGACGTACTTCTGCGACCACGTCCTGCCCAACCTCAGCACGCTGACCAGCCCTGTGGCCGAGCTGGACATCCAGTTGGAGGTTAGCGCTGTGGACACGGCCCCGCCCTGGGGGGGGGGGGGGGGAACGGGAGGCTCCGTCCTCGAGTTGCAGTCCTGCAGCCTCAAACTTTGAGAAGCTGGGGCTGTCCTGGAACCTGCCAGTAAAACGCTTGTGTGTGGCAGTGTGAAAACGAGTCTCATCGTCTGTGTTTGTGTTTGACCTGCTGTCTGTCCCCGCAGGTCCTGAAGCTGCTGGCGGAGATGAGCCCTTTCTGCGGGGACATGGAGAAGCTGGAGGCCAACCTGACCATGCTGTTTGAGAAGCTGGTGGTAAGAGCCCTGCCTCAGGGAGGCCCTGTTCCTGGAGATCCTGTAGGTCTTCGTTCCAACTCAAACAAAGCGCACCTTGTTCAACAGATAGAGGTCTTGTTGAGCAGCTAATTAGACTCAGGGTGCGTCAGATGAGGGTTGAACTGAACCAACGGGGTGGCAGATCTCCAGGAACAGGGTTGGGCAGCCTTGCCGTACAGCTTTGCAGTCTGCTTTGAATTTGCCTCTGCCTTTGAGTGCCAAACTCCGTGTCGTCTGCCTGTGCGCCCTCTCAGGAGTTCATGCCCCTGCCGCCGGAGAACGCAGAGAACGGGGAGAACGCCGGCAGTGAGGAGCCCAAACTGCAGTTCAGCTACGTGGAGTGCCTCCTCTTCAGCTTCCACCAGCTGGGAAAGAAGCTTCCGGACTACCTCATCGACAAGATCGACGCCGAGCGCCTGAAGGACTTCAAGATCAGGCACGTGCACCGGCCTGTGCCTCACTCCCCCGTTTCCTCACCGCCGCCCCCTATGGGCTGGCGCTGTTCATGCGATGACCTTACTGCTGTTTTATTTGCCTTGCGGTTCTGACCAGGCTGACACTGATAGGGAATTTTCCAGGAATTTGCTTTAATAATAAGCCAGTGGTCAGTCTGTGCTTCTGCTGAATAATGATCTTATGTGGGCTGTGTTTGGGGGGGGGGGGGGTCACATTGGAAGTGGCAATTTAAGCAAATTCAGCCACTGGCCTTATAGCAAAATGTGCTCTAAGATATGGAAGAGCCAGTCAAGTTACAGGAAACCGGTCAAACTGTAAGCTACCTTTCTGCAAGCTGTGGATAGACTCTGGGGAGGGCACTACAGCATCAGTGTGTTAGTAGCTCTGGTGTTTGTTGTGTCTGTGAGCTTTCAGTAGTGTAGTTAACGGGCCTTTTTTTTTTTTTCTTTTGGTCTGCACCAACACGAGTATGATTGTTGTTGAAATATACTTGTGGGGTAAAAGGTTAACTTGGTCCTGTAGTTTCCTCATTCTCACCTGGTTCTGCCCCACAGGTTACAGTACTTTGCTCGCGGGCTACAGGTGTACATCCGGCAGCTTCGAGTGGCTTTGCAGGGAAAGACGGGAGACTCTCTTAAAACAGAGGAGGTGAGAGCTTTGCAAACGCTCCGATCTGGAAGTTAATCCCAAAACAACATGGTCAGAAACCCATGTAAACACTTACATTTTCCCCTTGTCTCTTCCCAGAATAAAATTAAAGTCGTGGCTCTCAAGATAACGAACAACATCAATGTCCTCATAAAGGTGAGATATTTGCCGCTGTGTAATAGAAACCTCTCTGAGAAAGCGGTGCTTTAATAGCTGCAGTCTAAGCACACTTCTACTGCTAGGCCTGTTGCTTGGGGGCCTTCATTATTATTATTGTTATTATTAATAATGAGTATTTTCATTTTTAAAGAGCTGAATGACCTTCATTTACTTTGTTCTCTGTGGGCTGCAGGACCTCTTTCACAACCCCCCCTCGTACAAGAGCACCATCACTCTCTCCTGGAAGCCCGTGCAGAAGACAGAGGCTGCTGGGTAGGTGTACCCGTCTGAGGCTCCTTATTGGCCGAGGCGCTGGGTTAAAATGGCTGAAGTGCAGTCCGGGGGCTGTGATTGGACGGGGGGTCTGGACCGCAGGCCTCTCTGAGCGCGCTCTGAGGGGGAAAAGTTCCCAAACTTCCTGTCCGCACCTCTCAACCAAACCCAGCCCCCCCACCCATCCAACCTGCGAAAGGTTTGATTGGTCAATTGAATCCAGCCCTCCATCCTGCGAAAGGTTTGATTGGCTCCTGACAATTCCCTGCGTAGCCTGCCGCCTTTGAATGTCCAGGTGACCAGTGCAGTGGAAAAAAGCTCTCCGTTTGGTTTACAGGTCCAAACGAAAATGAGCAGAACCACTGAAGTGGCTATATAAATGTTCTTATTATTATTATTATTATTATTATTATTTTAAGGAGGATTTGGATCATGTCTAATAGTTTGCTCAATGACTGACCACAACCTCCCCCCTTTCGGTGGCCCCTCCCTCCTGTGTCCCTCTGCCCCTCCCCGTGACCTCCCTCCCTGTGTCCCCCCCCTCCTGTTCCCTGTGCAGTCAGAAGAGGCCGTCCAGTGAGGAGGTGGGCGCAGGGGCGGGGGCGGGGGTGCTGACGAAGAAGGTCTCCCCGCTGCCCCGGCGGGACGCTCGTCAGATCTACAACCCCCCGAGCGGGAAGTACAGCGCCACCATCGGGAACTTCTCCTACGGTGAGCGGGGGGCGGGGCTTCTCCTATGGGGGGGGAGCTTCTCCTGCAGGGGCGGGGGGCGGAGCTTCTCCTATGGGGGGCGGGGCTTCTCCTATGGGGGGTGGGGCTTATCCTACGGTGAGCAGGGGGGCGGAGCTTCTCCTATGGGGGGTGGGGCTTCTCCTACGGTGAGCGGGGGCGGGGCTTCTCCTATGGGGGGCGGGGCTTATCCTACGGTGAGCAGGGGGGCGGAGCTTCTCCTATGGGGGGGTGGGGCTTCTCCTACGGTAAGCAGGGGAGGGGGCGGGTCGCTGCTTTTCTGTTTGGGCCCAGGCCTGTGTTTGACACGCAACCAGCAAGTTTGGTTTCAGGGTACAATTCTTGAGTTTTCAGTGAGGCCCCTCCCACTGTCATCCTTAAGAGGTGGCGGGGCTCAGTCAGTATCTGCACTGAGTGCACAAGCTAACGGCAAAAAGAGAAACTGATTTTTATTTATTTCTTTTAAATACCCTCGTTGAAAAACATCCCCTGGGAGAGGTGAAAATGGGTTAATGCTGCTGAAACTATGACTGTGTGCTTCTGCCATGAAGGCAGACCCTGGGTGCATGAGGAAGACTGTCTGAGATTTAGCTGCCTGATGCAAATTCGCTGATCTGCTGTGTTTTCTATACTGTGATCTAGGCTGAGAGAAATGAGCTATTGTGCATAATAGATGTTTCGCTTAACTGAAATCAGAAAGCCTAGCGTGCTAGCACAATGCATCTCCTCAGTTCGGAATAGGCACCTGGTTTTATCACAAAACTGTCTGGAAACCAGGTAACAGGACTGCAGGTCACTTCTCTCACACTCTGTGTTGAATAGACTACTCTTCCTATCTGGTGTTTGTTGCCATTCGCATGAAATATGAATGAATGAATTGGACTCTGTCCAGATCTTTCTGTGGGGTTGAAGTGTGAAAGTGTGACAGGGCAGTTTGCTTGCCCCGTTACGAGAACAGCGCTGAATTGTCTTGTCTTTTTTTTCCGGATTCTAGAACAGCGTGGAGGATTCCGTGGTGGGCGGGGCCGAGGCTGGGGTGGCCGGGGCAATAGGAGCCGGGGGAGGATCTACTGAGGGGGTGTGCCTGGCTGGATTCCGCGAGATCACGTGACCGCACACTGACCCAAGTGCAGCGTGTGCATACTGCTCGCTGCACCGGTGAATGTGTCATGTCTGTGCACCCACCCCCCCTCCCCCGCCCGTGAGCTCTTCGGCCAATTACCGCTCTTTCCACCTTTTCCCTTCCTCCCCAACCACCTGTAAAAAACGAATATTCAAATGTACTTTTTTATTTTCCTTTTTTAAAATCCAAACCCTTTTAGTGGAAGGAGCTTGTCATCCAGATGTATTTCTCCTGCTGCATTTGTTCAAGTAGATGTTCATGGATTTTCTTTTTTTTTTTTTTTTTGTATGGACGAATTTCTGTGGATCAGGACTTTCAAGATGTGCTCTATTGTACTTTATTAACTTGTCAGACTGTTGGAACAAAACAAAAAAAAAAAGTGACTATTTTACAAAACGAATGCCTACTTTGTACCTTGTTATTTAACCTTTGTGTTTTTTTTTTTGTTTTTTAGATGTTTGATTTGGGTTGCATTAGTCTTGCAGGTTTGTAAGGATCAATAATGTTTTCAACTGAATTTTACCATAAAATTGTCTTGGAAGTCTCTTGTTGCCCTCCTGATTTTGTTGAATTCTGGGGGGGGGGGGTGGTGGAGGAGCCAGAATGGAATCCTCATAGTTGTATAGGTGTAGCAATGTATGAAGTAGATCTAGATTCAAAGAAATAGAAATATATACACCCATAAACCAATATGTGCTTGTACTCTATATTTTGTTTACCATAGGAGCACAAGAATCGATCAGTTTGAATTTGTCTTAATGACTCGCAGATAACCAGCAGTAATACAAGTTCAAAAACAGGACAGTTAAATGTACTCGAGGCGCAACTTTGCGACGTAATAAAAGGTAGTTATTAGACTGTTTAACAGAAGTTTTTGGCTTAAAAGTTTTGCATGCATCATTTTGTAATGCCATTTTCTCATGTTAAGTGTTATTTAAAATGTTTTTGATTAAAAAGGAAAAATGACATTTGGACCAAATCAACTCTTATTCTGTTTTCCTGAGATTTCATATCACCACTTTTCTGTGATTAACGGCAAAATGTATTTATATGAAGAATGTTTGGAAAGAACTTTTGTCAAAAGGTCAAAAGTTTACTTTTTTATTTTTACAAATTGTTTTGAACATTATTTGACCAAGGCACTATATGAAAACGAATTTAAAACCAAGTTTAGAAGCAATTAAAGGTAGTGATTTGGAAAATTGATTTTTACTTCACTACAGCAAACATGGTAGATATCAGCAGTGATTCGGTTTCAGAATATAAAATTTTGACCTTACCATCATGGAGGGGGCTCTCCGACACCACGCAGAGCAACACGTGAACCTCCCGGTCCAAGCTCGTGCAACGACTGACTTCCGTTTCCGGACGCTTTCTCATAGAACAAGCAGGCATAAAGATGGCGGACCTGAGCATAAGCGGGCCAGGTACCCATCTATGTACCAGTGTCCCACAGAAAGCGACTGTTTTTGCCAGGATCTTTCTCCTTTTTGTCATACTTTTGACCGAGCTCGGTGGCGCCACCACCCACTGGGTTGTCACAGAAGATGGAAAAATTCAACAGCAAGTACGATATCGGCCTGTAATGATTGATAATGCTAGCTTGTTAGCTATGTGGCTAACAGTAAGCGCTAGCCAACTTAGCATTACTCACCGTGTAAACATTAGCATTTGCTAACTACATGATGCCTTTCTTGCTAGCTAACTACAGCTATAGCTAAGCTGGTGAGCTGTATATTCACTGAATAGCCTGCTTGATAGCAGGCTAATCCTTGCTCGCTGTGTAACTACCGGCAAGTGAGCAAAAATGATGCGAGAGATTCAAGATAATACGGGTTTATGTCGGTTTATGCGTCTGACTGGGCTAGTTATACAAATAATATGACTTATTATTAGGCACCACAGTGCGACATCGCTTTTACAAAGCCAATTATGTTTGTTGGGTAGCTATCATTGGCTAATTGTTGACACAAGCGTGCGTGTGTTAATGAGTACCTGGCTAACGTTATCTATGTAACGTTCATTCCTGACCAGGTGTACTTATCTGACTTTTCGTAAGGATTAAACGAAATTGTACCTTGTCATGACGACAGTTATTACTGTTTTTGGCTCTTAAAGACTGTCTACGTTTACCTGCTTTCACCTTGAACCGACAATTGCGTTGCATGACGCATCGTCCACACTGTTTAATGAACCATACTTCGGGTTATAAATACTGTTATTGTTCCATAACTGTGTGGCAGGGCGCCGGTTTATGTCAACGGCTTCAACTTGATGCCTGTTTCCTGTGGTAGCTAATGACCTGGCTAACTGTACGCTGCTGCCACTGTGATTACCCGTATGTTTCTGTTGATCCAAACGTGTCGATGTTACAGGTGGATTCTCCACTCAACCTGAAGCATCCACATGACCTCGTGATCTTCATGCGGCAGGAGCACCGGGTAAACTACCTCAAGGAGCTGGAGGTGAGAGGATGCTTGGGGTGTAAAATAAAATTAAATAAAAAATAGCTCTGCGCGGAGTATTTGAGAGCAAGGCTTGGCGGAGTATGGCTGTGTTTCCATGGCCTGACCAAGATTCAGGAATGGTCACAGTGAAAGGCCTTAGTTGTCCAGTCATTGCTTCAGTCAGAATTAAAAAAAAAAAGTTTACTGACTCTTTGTGGGAGAGACTCATTACGGTTGATGCCTGCATAAACAATGCTAGTGGCATAAAATTATTACATTTTAGATTGCACGAGTTAGAGGCATTGTGAGCTCTTCCTGTGACTTCCTGTTGAATAGTGCTCACTACAGTCTGAGCCAGTGGACTCTGTTCCCCAGCTTATTTCACTTCACTTCAAAATATGCTCTGCCATTTTATTCTATTTGGGCAATTCCTGGTCCAGGTTATCCATCTTCCTAACGTTGCTTATTTCCCGACCCTTTTGTTCTGTCGCACACACTGGGTTCATTCCAGTCACTTACTTTCACTCCTTGCATCTCTTCCTCGCATCCTTTCCTCGCTTCTTAACTCCATGCAAAGTAGGACGTATGGAAGAGACGCAAGGATGAGATATGAGAGACAGACAGAGAAATCGAGGGAACACGTATTAGGCAAATGGAATGTCCTCGGTCAGTCAAGCGTCAGTTTGAAGGCGTGTCAGTTACAGACGTGGCAGATGTGGAGAGGTGGGTCCCCAGGTGGATCGTTTATGCGTCACGCGTTTTGATAAAGTGCTTCTGCGAAGGCTGCTCTCGTGCGCCCTGACTGAAGCATCCTCCGGGAGCCTCCTCCCTCCTCCGCGGAGCCTTAGCGGATTGAAACGTCCTTAAAGATGGCGGCCCTCAGTCCACTTCCGGGTCACGTGAGGGCCGAGGAGATGAGGACGAGTGAAATAAGCGACTGTGACGAGCCCACTGGTTTATTCATTTAATTTTTTTAATTTCACCTTTATTTCACCAGGCAGGTCATTAAGAACAAATTCTTCTTATTTACAATGGCGGCCCTGGCAAGCGACAAAAGCCACTTAAGGAACATAGTGGAGAGGTGGCCAGTCGAGTCTCTTCTTCTGTGGTAAATAAAGGCGTGGAGCCCTGTGTCCGTTAAGGCCCTTCATTAACACCCCCGAGCCTCCTGAGTGAAAGTGCCGGTTAATCAGTGAGTGAGTGAGTGATCACGACGATATGGCTGGCTGTGATGCAGCGGGTAAAGATCTGTACAGCAGAACGCCAGGTTCGCTGGCGGTAGGCTCCGCGCGCCCGCCTGCCTGACCCCGCTGACCTCCGACCTTTCCCGCGCGCGGTTCAGAAGCAGCTGGTGGCGCAGAAGATCCACATCGAGGAGAACGAGGACCGCGACACGGGCCTGGAGCAGCGCCACTACAAGGAGGACCCCGACTGCGTGACCGCCAAGGTGCCGCTGGGGGACCTGGACCTGTACGACGGCACCTTCATCTCGCTGGAGAGCAAGGACATCAGGTGACCGCGGCGCTCTAGCGTAGCAGCGTAGCGGCGTAGCGCTCGGGAAGCTCCAGCGTTAGCATCCTGTAATCCCCGGTGGGGGTGTTGCTGTCGAACTCCTCAGCCCACGTACTTTGCCTCAGTTGCAAGAGTGAAATCTCTGGCTTTGTGAAACGGGTTGTGTGTAAAAATGTGAACTGTGTTTGTTAGTCACTCTGGAAATGGGCTGCTCAGTAAATAAATAATCTGCTGTTGTTTATTTGGACCTGTTCTGTTGGGTCACTGCAGAGTGTTTGCTTTTCTTGGGAATCGTGGAACTGCAGTGCAGGGCGGTGGTTACTGAATTGTGCATGTGACACAAAGTTACCGGTTCAAATTCCAGATTCCAGGGAATTCTTTTTTGTTAATTGAGTAATTGATTAACCCCTTAAGGCGTGAGATCAGAAACATGTGTTTAGAATATTTGTAACTGAAAGTTCTGATGTCACAATCGCTGCTGGTAATTGGAAGCAGTGGGGTTCTGGAACACTGGAACATTCCGATAAGCCTGCTCTTCAAAGGGTTGATTCATTCTGTCCTGCAGCCCTGAGGACTATGTGGACTCCAGGTCTCCCCTTCCTCCGGACCTGGAGGAGCCGGACTGCAGCCAGATCTTTGAGCTTCCGTACAGCATCCACGCCTTCCAGCATCTCCGCGTGAGTCACCCGCTCCGCTGCAGCCGTGCTCCACCGCGGCGGTGCCCAGCCTTACCCAAACAGGGCCGGTGTGGGTGTGGGTGTTAGCTTCAGCCCAGCTCTACAGCACCTGATTTAAATCACTGACTAATCATGGTCTTCAGTCAAGACTGTGAGAAGTAGAATCAGGTGTTTTCGTGCTGGGCTAAAACAAAAGCACCCACACCGGCCCTTAGTAATCAAACGGTCAACGTTCTTCCACCTTCCGCACGCCCTTGCTCTTGGAGGTTACTTTGTAAGGAGCTGTCCGGTCGCGTATTCCTGCGTATGAATATTCATGAGTAAGTTGCCCAAGGACGGTGTATCCTCTGCTGCTTTTTTGTGTTTGAGGAACACGCCTTCTTCATGAATATTAATAGCTTGCATCAACGTGCAGCGTCTGAGCTACAGGTGCAGAATGGTCAGAGTTAAGATTAGGGGGCTGGCCATCTGGTTAGCCAGCGTAGCGTGTGTTTGCTGCGTCACTGAGAGCAGACAGTGTGCAGTCAGCTACCCGCCCTCACTGCTGGAGGAGATGCGTTGGCTGCGTAAATTTCAAAATGGCAGTTTTCATGCACGTGTGGGGTTTTTTTTTTTTTTAATTTTTTTTACGTCATTGCGTCCTCTAGCGACGTCTGGGGACAGATGGACCAATCGCAAGCGGCATCTGTGAAAATGAGCTGCCAGCCCTGCCTGGGGCGGAGGTGTCAGACTGAATCCCCAGGGGGCCGCAGTGTCTGCAGGTTTTTGGTTTCAGTCAGCTGCCAGTTAAGGCCTTGAGCTCAAAGTGTTTGGATTCTTGAGCCAATCAAATGACTTAAATTCACCACTGGTGCCAAAACACACCCTAAAAACCAGCGGACACTGTGGCCCTCCTGGACTGGAGTTAAACCCACAGCCGCTGTGGCCCTCCTGGACTGGAGTTAAACCTGCAGACACTGTGGCCGTCCAGGACTGGAGTTAAACCTGCAGACACTGTGGCCTCCAGGACTGGAGTTAAACCGCAGACACTGTGGCCCTCCAGGACTGGAGTTAAACCCTGCAGACCCCTGTGGCCCTCCAGGACTGGAGTTAAACCTGCAGACACTAGGCCCTCCAGGACTGGAGTTAACTGCGACATGTGGCCCTCAGACTGGAGTAAACCCCACCGCCCTTGTGCCCTAGGGCTGGACTGGAGTACAACTTGCAGCCACAGCGCCCTCTGGACTGGGTTGATGTCGTGTGACCCCTAGTGTGCCCCACGTGTGCCAGGCGTGCAGGAGAGGGCACCGACGTCCATCTGCTTCAGCGAGGCCCTGTTCGCGTGTCACAGACTGGGCGCAACGTGGAGAGCCGGACACCGTCCTGCACGAGGCCTGTGGGGTGAGAGGGGAACACTGGAACACGACACGGTCCCTGCAGAACAGCCTGGACTGAGGAAGCTCGCAGAGCAAGCCGAACCGCTGGGGGCCTTCACAGGCTTCCTCACCTGCGTAGCTTCACAGACGCCTTACTGAGAGCCTGCGCAGGGCCTTCTCTGCTGATTTGTCTGGCCGAAACAGAGTGCCTTTGCTTCAGTTTGATGACTGTGGCTGATGGGTGGAGTTGTCCAATTAAAAAGCCTGCCGGTCCTGGCTCCCGCCCCCTCTGCAGAACTCCTCCTCCTGGGTGCTGTATGACCTGGCGTCCTTCTACTGGCGCATGAAGAACAAGCCCAAAAAAGCGGTGGACTGTGCCGTCCGGGCCTTGCACTTCTCCCCCAGGTACAGTCCCCCTGTCCCGTCCTCCTCCTCCCTGCTTCTGCTTCCTCCTGCCCCTCAAAGCTTCCCCAGGGCTTACGTCTGAATAATTAAAGATTTTATTTCAGTTATTTTCAAAACAAAGTTTTGAAAGAAGATCTTTCTACACTTTCGTCTGGAGCTGTGTGACGTTCTTTTGCCAGTGGTGCACATTTACAGTGACAATGTGGAAGGAACCGTTGTGCATTTCAGCGACTAACCAAATTTTAAACAAATAAATAAGTTTGTTTTGTGTTGTAAATGGCACAATGAACTGGTTCAGTGTAGTCCGACGGCACTGTGGGATTGTGGGAAAGCGCAGGTGGTTTGCTGTACGCGCTCAGTTTGCAGACGCTTGTTTATCGCCCCCTGCAGGCAGCACAAGGATGTGGCGCTGGTCAACATGGCGAACGTTCTGCACCGCGCCCACTTCTCCGCCGACGCCGCCGTGCTGGCGCACGCTGCCCTGGATCTGACCTCTGACCTCCTCACCAGCCACTACACCCTGGGCAACATCTACGCCGTGAGTACACCCCTCAGCCTGTACACCCCAGAGCCAGTACACCCCACGGCCTGTACACCCCCAAGCCAGAACACCCCAGAGCCAGTACAACCTACAGCCAGTACACCCAGAGCCAGTACAACCTACAGCCAGTACTCCCTACAGCCAGTACAACATACAGCCTGTACACCCCACGGCCTGTACACCCCAGAGCCAGTACACCCCACGGCCTGTACACCCCCAAGCCAGTACACCCCAGAGCCAGTACAACCTACAGCCAGTACAACATACAGCCTGTACTCCCTACAGCCAGTACAACATACAGCCTGTACACCCCACGGCCTGTACACCCCAGAGCCAGTACACACTACAGCCTGTACACCCTACAGCCAGTACAACCTACAGCCTGTACACCCCACGGCCTGTACACCCCAGAGCCAGTACACACTACAGCCACTACAGCCCTCGGCCTGTACTCCCTACAGCCAGTACAACATACAGCCTGTACTCCCTACAGCCTGTTGTGGTTGTGTCATGGTGGTGTTGTGGTTGTGTTTTACCTGCAATATGGTTGTCATGATTGTGTCATGGTTATGTTATGGTTGCGTTATGATTGTGTCATGGTTATGTTATAGTTGTGTTGTGGTTGTGTTTTACCTGCGTTGTGGTTGTGGTTGTATTTTACCCACGTTGTTGTTGTGTCATGGTTGTGTTGTGGTTGTGTTATACCTGTGTTGTGGTTGTGTTTTACCTATGTTGTGGTTGTGTCACGGTTGTGTTGTGTTGTGGTTGTGTTTTACCTGCGTTGTGGTTGTGTTATGGTTGTGTTGTGTTTTACCTGCGTTGTGGTTGTGTTATGGTTGTGTTGTGGTTTGTGTTATGGTTGTGTCACGGTTGTGTTGTGTTTTACCTGCGTTGTGGTTGTGTCACGGTTGTGTTGTGGTTGTGTTGTGGTTTGTGTTATGGTTGTGTCACGGTTGTGTTGTGGCTGTGTTTTACCTGCGTTGTGGTTGTGTCACGGTAGTGTTGTGGTTGTATTATGGTTGTGTCACGGTTGTGTTGTGTGTTGTGTTTTACCTGCGTTGTGGTTGTGTCACGGTTGTGTTATGGTCGTGTTGTGGTTTGTGTTATGGTTGTGTCACGGTTGTGTTGTGTTGTGTGTGTGTGTGCAGATGCTCGGAGAGTACAACCACTCGGTGCTGTGCTATGAGCAGGCCCTGCGGGCGCGGCCCGGGTTCGAGCAGGCCCTGCGCCGCAAACACGCCGTCCTCTGTCAGCAGAAGCTGGAGCAGCGGCTGGAGGCGCAGCACCGGTAAGGGGCAGGGCCCCAGGGCTCGACTCCGCCCACTCACCCGTGGGGGGAGGGGCCTCAGCGCCTTTTGGGGTTGGCTAATTGGCCTTAAATGGTAAATTTCTGTAAATGGGGTGGAGATTGCGGAAAAATTACTCTGTGTATTGTTTCTGTTACTTTTTGTGTGTGTGTATTGTGTGTGTGTGCGTATATAATGTGTGTGTGTGTGTGTGTG